>NW_019249658.1:16890-33160 GCF_002742605.1 Olea europaea var. sylvestris
CGTAACTTTTAAACACGGTGTCCGTTTTGGGCCCATAAGTAATTTTTGGAAATGTAGCGACCGTTTTGGATTGAACTCACTACTTCATCGTGACATTTGAGGGATTTCAGCCATTTTTTGAAAGAACGAGCACTTTTATATTTGGAAGGCTTGGATAGTCGGCGTACGAAGAATTGAGCGTAATTTTTCCACACAGTGTCCGTTTTGGGCCCATAAGTACTTTTTGGTAATGTAGCGACCGTTTTGGATTGAACTCACTACTTCATCGTGACATTTGAGGGATTTCAACCATTTTTTGAAAGAACGAGCACTTTTATATTTGGAAGGCTTGGATAGTCGGCGTACGAAGAATTAAGCGTAACTTTTACACACGGTGTCTGTTTTGGGTCCATAAGTACTTTTTGGAAATATAGCGACCATTTTGGATTGAACTCACAACTTCGCCATGACGTTTGAGGGATTTCGGCCATTTTTCAAAAGAACGAGCACTTTCATATTGGGAAGGCTTGGACAGTTAGCGTACGAAGAATTGAGCGTAATTTTTCCACACAGTGTCCGTTTTGGGCCCATAAGGGATAGTCGGCGTACGAAGAGTTGAGCATAACTTTTGCAAGCGGTGTCCGTTTCGGGCCCATAAGTACTTTTCGGAAATGTAGCGACCGTTTTGGATTGAACTCTCAACTTCATCGTGATGTATGAGGGATTTCGGCCATTTTTCAAAAGAACGAGCACTTTCATATTGGGAAGGCTTGGACAGTTAGCGTACGAAGAATTGAGCGTAATTTTTCCACACAGTGTCCGTTTTGGGCCCATAAGGGATAGTCGGCGTACGAAGAGTTGAGCATAACTTTTGCAAGCGGTGTCCGTTTCGGGCCCATAAGTACTTTTCGGAAATGTAGCGACCGTTTTGGATTGAACTCTCAACTTCATCGTGATGTATGAGGGATTTCGGCCATTTTTCAAAAGAACGAGCACTTTCATATTGGGAAGGCTTGGACAGTTAGCGTACGAAGAATTGAGCGTAATTTTTCCACACAGTGTCCGTTTTGGGCCCATAAGGGATAGTCGGCGTACGAAGAGTTGAGCATAACTTTTGCAAGCGGTGTCCGTTTCGGGCCCATAAGTACTTTTCGGAAATGTAGCGACCGTTTTGGATTGAACTCTCAACTTCATCGTGATGTATGAGGGATTTCGGCCATTTTTCAAAAGAACGAGCACTTTCATATTGGGAAGGCTTGGACAGTTAGCGTACGAAGAATTGAGCGTAATTTTTCCACACAGTGTCCGTTTTGGGCCCATAAGGGATAGTCGGCGTACGAAGAGTTGAGCATAACTTTTGCAAGCGGTGTCCGTTTCGGGCCCATAAGTACTTTTCGGAAATGTAGCGACCGTTTTGGATTGAACTCTCAACTTCATCGTGATGTATGAGGGATTTCGGCCATTTTTCAAAAGAACGAGCACTTTCATATTGGGAAGGCTTGGACAGTTAGCGTACGAAGAATTGAGCGTAATTTTTCCACACAGTGTCCGTTTTGGGCCCATAAGGGATAGTCGGCGTACGAAGAGTTGAGCATAACTTTTGCAAGCGGTGTCCGTTTCGGGCCCATAAGTACTTTTCGGAAATGTAGCGACCGTTTTGGATTGAACTCTCAACTTCATCGTGATGTATGAGGGATTTCGGCCATTTTTCAAAAGAACGAGCACTTTCATATTGGGAAGGCTTGGACAGTTAGCGTACGAAGAATTGAGCGTAATTTTTCCACACAGTGTCCGTTTTGGGCCCATAAGGGATAGTCGGCGTACGAAGAGTTGAGCATAACTTTTGCAAGCGGTGTCCGTTTCGGGCCCATAAGTACTTTTCGGAAATGTAGCGACCGTTTTGGATTGAACCTACAACTAAGAATTGAGCGTAACTTTTGCACACGGTGTCCGTTTTGGGCCCATAAGTACTTTTTGGAAATGTAGCGACCGTTTTGGATTGAACCTACAACTTCGTCGTGACGTTTGACGGATTTCTGCCATTTTTCAAAAGAACGAGCACTTTTATATTTGGAAGGCTTGGATAGTCGGCGTACGAAGAATTGAGCGTAACTTTTGTACACGTTGTCCGTTTTGGGCCCATAAGTACTTTTTCTAAATGTAGCGATCATTTTGGATTGAACTGACAACTTCGTCTTGACGTTTGAGGGATTTGGGCCATTTTTCGAAGGAAGGAGCAATTTTATATTTGGAAGGCTTGGACAGTCGGCGTACGAAGAATTGAGCGTAACTTTTGCACACGGTGTCGATTTTTGGCCCATAAGTACTTTTTGGAAATGTAACGACCGTTTTGGATTGAACTTACTTCTTCGTCGTGACGTCTGAGGGATTTCGGCCATTTTTTGAAAGAATGTGGAATTTTATACTTGGAAGGCTTGGTTATTCTGCGTACGAAGAATTGAGCGTAACTTTTGCACACGGTGTCCGTTTTGGGCCCATAAGTACTTTTTGGAAATGTAGCGACCGTTTTGGATTGAACTTACAACTTCGTCGTGACGTTTGAGGGATTTCAGCAATTTTTCAAAAGAACGAGCACTTTTATATTTGGAATGCTCGGATAGTCGGCGTACTAAGAATTGAGCGTAACTTTTGCAAATGGGGTCCGTTTTGTGCCCAAAAGTACTTTTTGGAAATGTAGCGACCGTTTTGGATTGAACTCCCAACTTCATCTTGACGTATGAGGGATTTCGGCCATTTTTCGAAAGAAGGAGCAATTTTATATTTGGAAGGCTTGGATAGTCAGCATACGAAGAATTGAGCGTAACTTTTACACACGGTGTCCGTTTCGAGCCCATAAGTACTCTTTGGAAATGTAGCGACCGTTTTGGATTGAACTCACGGCTTGGTCTTGACGTTAGAGGGATTTCAGCCATTTTTCAAAAGAACGAGCACTTTTATATTTGGAAGGCTTGCATAGTCGGCGTACGAAAAATTGAGCGTAACTTTTGCACAATGTGTCCGTTTTGGGCCCATAATTACTTTTTGGAAATGTAGCGACCGTTTTGTATAGAACTCAGTACTTCGTCGTGACGTTTGAGGAATTTCTGCCATTTTTCAAAAGAATGAGCACTTTCATATTTGGAAGGCTTGGACAGTTAGCGTACGAAAAATTGAGCGTAACTTTTGCGCACGGTGTCCGTTTTGGGCACATAAGTACTTTTTGAAAATTTAGCGACCGTTTTGGATTAAACTCAGTACTTCGTCGTGACGTTTGAGGAATTTCTGCCCTTTTTCAAACGAACAAACACTTTTTCATTTCGAAGGCTTGGATAGTCGGCGTACGAAGAATTGAGCGTAACTTATGCGCACGGTGTCCGTTTTGGGCCCATAAGTACTTTTTGGAAATATAGCGACCGTTTTGGATTGAACCTACAACTTCGTCGTGACGTTTGAGGGATTTCTGCCATTTTTCAAAAAAACGAGCACTTTTATATTTGGAAGGCTTGGATAGTCGGCGTACGAAGAATTGAGCGTAACTTTTGCACACGTTGTCCGTTTTGGGCCCATAAGTACTTTTTCTAAATGTAGCGATCATTTTGGATTGAACTGACAACTTCGTCGTGACGTTTGAGGGATTTGGGCCATTTTTCGAAAGAAGGAGCAATTTTATATTTGGAAGGCTTGGACAGTCGGCGTACGAAGAATTGAGCGTAACTTTTGCACACGGTGTCGATTTTTGGCCCATAAGTACTTTTTGGAAATGTAACGACCGTTTTGGATTGAACTTACTTCTTCGTCGTGACGTCTGAGGGATTTCGACCATTTTTTGAAAGAATGAGCAATTTTATATTTGGAAGGCTTGGATAGTCTGCGTACGAAGAATTGAGCGTAACTTTTGCACACGGTGTCCGTTTTGGGCCCATAAGTACTTTTTGGAAATGTAGCGACCGTTTTGGATTGAACTTACAACTTCGTCGTGACGTTTGAGGGATTTCAGCAATTTTTCAAAAGAACGAGCACTTTTATATTTGGAACGCTCGGATAGTCGGCGTACTAAGAATTGAGCGTAACTTTTGCGAATGGGGTCCGTTTTTTGCCCAAAAGTACTTTTTGGAAATGTAGCGACTGTTTTGGATTGAACTCCCAACTTCATCTTGACGTATGAGGGATTTCGGCCATTTTTCGAAAGAAGGAGCAATTTTATATTTGGGAGGCTTGGATAGTCGGCGTACGAAGAATTGAGAGTAACTTTTAAACACGGTGTCCGTTTCGGGCCCATAAGTACCTTTTGGAAATGTAGCGACCATTTTGGATTTAACTCACAACTTCGTCGTGGCATTTGAGGGATTTCGACCATTTTTCAAAAGAACGAGCACTTTTATATTTGGAAGGCTTGGATAGTCGGCGTACGAAGAATTGAGCGTAACTTTTGTACACGTTGTCCATTTTCGGCACATAAGTACTTTTTGGAAATGTAGCGACATATTTGGATTGAACTCACGACTTTGTCGTGACGTTTGAGAGATGTCGGCCATTTTTCAAAAGAACGAGCACTTTTATATTTGGAACGCTTGGATAGTCGGCATACGAAGAATTGAGCATAACTTTTGCAAGCGGTGTCCGTTTCGGGCCCATAAGTACTCTTTGGAAATGTAGCAACCGTTTTGGATTGAACTCACTACTTCATCATGTCGTATGAGGGATTTTGGCCATTTTTCGAAAGAATGTGCAATTTTATATTTGGAAGGCCTGGATAGTCGGCGTACGAGGAATTGAGCGTAACTTTTGCACTCGGTGTCCGTTTTGGGCCCAAAAGTACTATTTGGAAATGTAGCGACTGTTTTGGATTGAACTCACAACGTTGTCTTGACATTTGAGGGATTTTGGCCATTCTTCAAAAGAATAACCACTTTTATGTTTGGAGCGCTTGGATAGTCGGCGTACGAAGTATTGAGCGTAACTTTTACCCACGTTGTCCGTTTTGGGCCCATAAGTACTTTTTGAAAATGTAGCGACCGTTTTGGATTGAACTGACAACTTCGTCATGACGTTTGAGGGATTTGGGCCATTTTTCGAAAGAAGGAGCAATTTTATATTTGGAAGGCTTGGATAGTCGGCGTACGAAGAATTGAGCGTAACTTTCGCACACGGTGTCCGTTTTGGGCCCATAAGTACTTTTCGGAAATGTAGCGACCGTTTTGGATTGAACTCACTACTTCGTCGTGACGTCTGAGGGATTTCGACCATTTTTCGAAAGAATGAGCAATTTTATACTTGGAAGGCTTGGATAGTCGGCGTACGAAGAATTGAGCGTAACTTTCGCACACGGTGTCCGTTTTGGGCCCATAAGTAATTTTTCGAAATGTAGCAACCAATTTGGATTGAACGCACAACTTCATCGTGATGCTTGAGGGATTCCTGCCATTTTTCAAAAGAACGAGCACTTTTATATTTGGAAGGCTTGGATACTCGGCGTACGAAGAATTGAGCAAACTTTTGCACACGGTGTCCATTTTTGGCCTATATGCACTTTTTGGAAATGTAACGACCGTTTTGGATTGAACTTACTGCTTCGTCGTGAAGTCTGCGGGATTTCCGCCATTTTTTGAAAGAATGAGCAATTTTATATTTGGAAGGCTTGGATAGTAGGCGTACGAAGAATTGAGCGTAACTTTTGCACACGGTGTCCATTTTGGGCCCATAAGTCCTTTTTGGAAATGTAGCGACCGTTTTGGATTGAACTCACAACTTTGTCGTGGCATTTGAGAGATTTCTACCATTTTTAAAAAGAATGAGCACTTTTATATTTGGAAGGCTTGGATAGTCGGTGTACGAAGAATTGAGCGTAACTTTTGTACACGGTGTCTGTTTTGGGCACATAAGTACTGTTTCAAAATGTAGCGACCGTTTTGGATTGAACTCAGTACTTCGTCGTGACGTTTGAGGAATTTCTGCCCTTTTTCAAAAGAACGAACACTTTTATAATTCGAAGGCTTGTATAGTCGGCGTAAGAAGAATTGAGCGTAACTTTTGCGCACGGTGTCCGTTTTGGACCCATAAGTACTTTTTGGAAATGTAGCGACCGTTTTAGATTGAACCTACAACTTCGTTGTGACATTTGAGGGATTTCTACCATTTTTCAAAAGAACGAGCAGTTTTATATTTGGAAGGCTTGGATAGTCGGCGTATGAAGAATTGAGCGTAACTTTTGCACATGGTGTCCGTTTTGGGCCCATAAGTACTTTTTGGAAATGTAGCGACCGTTTTGGATTGAACAGACAACTTCGTCGTGACGTTTGAGGAGTTTCGGCCATTTTTCAAAAGAAGGAGCAATTTTATATTTGGAAGGCTTGGATAGTCGGCGTACGAAGAATTGAACGTAATTTTGCGCACGGTGTCCGTTTTGGGCCCATAAGTACTTTTTGGAAATGTAGCGACCGTTTTGGATTGAACTCAGTACTTCATCGTGACGTTTGAGGAATTTCTGTCATTTTTCAAAAGAACGATCACTTTTATATTTGGAAGGCTCGAATAGTTGGCGTACGATGAATTGAGCGTAACTTTTGCGCACGGTGTCCGTTTTGGGCCCATAAGTACTTTTTGGAAATGTAGCGACCGTTATGGATTGAACTTACAACTTCATCGTGACGTTTGAGGGAATTCTGCCATTTTTCAAAAGAAAAAGCACTTTTATATTTGGAAGGCTCGGATAGTCGGCGTACGGAGAATTGAGTCTAACTTTTGCAAACGGTGTCCGTTTTGGGCCCATAAGTACTTTTTGGAAATGTTGCGACCATTTTGGATTGAATTGACAACTTCGTCGTAACGTTTGAGGGATTTCGGCCATTTTTCGAAAGAAGGAGAAATTTTATATTTGGAAGGCTTGGATAGTCAGCGTACGAAGAATTGAGCGTAACTTTTGCACACGGTGTCCGTTTTTGGCCTATATGTACGTTTTGGAAATGTAACGACCGTTTTGGATTGAACTTACTACTTCGTCGTGAAGTCTGAGGGATTTAGGCCATTTTTTGAAAGAATGAGCAATTTTAAATTTGGAAGGCTTGGATAGTCGGCGTACGATGAATAGAGCGTAATTTTTGCACACGGTGTCCGTTTTGGGCCCATAAGTCCTTTTTGGAATTGTAGCGACCGTTTTGGATTGAACTCACAACTTCATCGTGGTGTTTGAGGGATTTCTGCCATTTTTAAAAAGAATGAGCACTTTTATATTTGGAAGGCTTGGATAGTTGGTGTACGAAGAATTGAGCGTATCTTTTGCACACGGTGTCCGTTTTGGGCACATAAGTACTTTTTGAAAATGTAGCGACCGTTTTGGATTGAACTCAGTACTTCGTCGTGACGTTTGAGGAATTTCTGTCCTTTTTCAAAAGAACGAACACTTTTATATTTCGAAGGCTTGGATAGTCGGCGTACGAAGAATTGAGCTTAACTTTTGCGCACGGTGTCCGTTTTGGGCCGATAAGTACTTTTTGGAAATGTAGCGACCGTTTTGGATTGAACCTACAACTTCGTCGTGATGTTTGAGGGATTTCTACCATTCTTCAAAAGAACGAGCACTTTTATATTTGGAAGGCTTAGACAGCCGGCGTATGAAGAATTGAGCGTAACTTTTGCACACGGTGTCCGTTTTGGGCCCGTAAGTATTTTTTGGAAATGTAGCGACCGTTTTGGAATGAACTGACAACTTCGTCGTGACGTATAAGGGATTTCCGCCATTTTTCAAAAGAAGGAGCAAAATTTATATTTGGAAGGCTTGGATAGTCGGCGTACGAAGAATTGAACATAACTTTTGCGCACGGTTTCCGTTTTGGGCCCATAAGTACTTTTTGGAAAGGTAGCGACCGTTTTGGATTGAACTCAGTACTTCGTCGTGACGTTTGAGGAATTTCTGCCATTTTTCAAAAGAACGAGCACTTTTATATTTGGAAGGCTTGGATAGTCGGCGTACGAAGAATTGAGCGTAACTTTTGCGCACGGTGTCCGTTTTGGACCCATAAGTACTTTTTGGAAATGTAGCGACCGTTATGGATTGAACTTACAACTTCGTCGTGACGTTTGAGGGATTTCTACCATTTTTCAAACGAACGAGCACTTTTATATTTGGAAGGCTTGGATAGTCGGCGTACGAAGAATTGAGTCTAACTTTTGCACACGGTGTCCGTTTTGGGCCCATAAGTACTTTTTGGAAATGTAGCGACCATTTTGGATTGAACTGACAACTTCGTCATGACGTTTGAGGGATTTCAGCTATTTTTCGAAAGAAGGAGCAATTTTATATTTGGAAGGCTTGGATAGTCGGCGTACGAAGAATTGAGCGTAACTTTTGCACACGGTGTCCGTTTTTGGCCTATATGTACTTTTTGGAAATGTAACGACCGTTTTGGATTGAACATACTACTTCGTCGTGAAGTTTGAGGGATTTCGGCCATTTTTTGAAAGAATGAGCAATTTTATATTTGGAAGGCTGGGATAGTCGGCGTACGAAGAATTGAGCGTAACTATTGCACACGGTGTCCGTTTTGGGCCGATAAGTCCTTTTTGGAAATGTAGCGACCGTTTTGGATTGAACTCACAACTTCGTCGTGGCGTTTGAGGGATTTCTGCCATTTTTAAAAAGAATGAGAACTTTTATATTTGGAAGGCTTGGATAGTCGGTGTTCGAAAAATTGTGTGTAACTTTTGCACACGTTGTCCGTTTTGGGCACATAAGTACTTTTTGAAAATGTAGCGACCGTTTTGGATTGAACTCAGTACTTCGTCGTGACGTTTGTGGAATTTCTGCCCTTTTTCAAAAGAACGAACACTTTTATATTTCGAAGGCTTGGATAGTCAGCATACGAAGAATTGAGCGTAACTTTTGAGCACTGTGTCCGTTTTGGGCCCATAAGTACTTTTTGGAAATGTAGCAACCGTTTTGGATTGAACCTACAATTTCGTCGTGACGTTTGAGGGATTTCTACCATTTTTCAAAAGAGCGAGCAGTTTTATATTTGGAAGGCTTGGGTAGTCGACGTATGAAGAATTGAGCGTAACTTTTGCACATGGAGTCTGTTTTGGGCCCATTAGTACTTTTTGGAAATGTAGCAAACGTTTTGGAATGAACTAACAACTTCGTCGTGACGTTTGAGGGATTTTGGCCATTTTTCAAAAGAAGGAGCAATTTTATATTTGGAAGGCTTGGATAGTCGGCGTACGAAGAATTGAACGTAACTTTTTTCGCACGGTGTCCGTTTTGGGCCCATAAGTACTTTTTGGAAATGTTGCGACCGTTATGGATTGAACTCAGTACTTTGTCGTAACGTTTGAGGAATTTCTGCCATTTTTCAAAAGAACGAGCACTTTTATATTTGGGAGGCTCTGATAGTCGGCGTACGAAGAATTGAGCGTAACTTTTGCGCACGGTGTCCGTTTTGGGTCCATAAGTACTTTTTGAAAATGTAGCGACCGTTTTAGATTGAACTCACGACTTTGTTGTGACGTTTGAGAGATTTCGGCCATTATTCAAAAGAACGAGCACTTTTATATTTGGAACGCTCGGATAGTCGACGTACGAAGAATTGAGCATAACTTTTGCAAGGGGTGTCCATTTCGGGCCCATAAGTACTCTTTGGAAATGTAGCGACCGTTTTGGATTGAACTCACTACTTCGTCATGTCGTATGAGGGATTTTGGCCATTTTTCGAAAGAATGTGCAATTTTATATTTGGAAGGCTTGGATAGTCGGCGTACGAAGAATTGAGCGTAACTTTTGTACTCGGTGTCCGTTTTGGGCCCAAAAGTACTTATTGAAAATGTAGCGACCATTTTGGATTGAACTCATAACATTGTCTTGAAATTTGAGGGATTTTGGCCATTCTTCAAAAGAATAACCACTTTTATGTTTGGAGCTCTTGGATAGTCGGCGTACGAAGTATTGAGCGTAACTTTTGCACACGGTGTCCATTTTGGGCCCATAAGTACTTTTTGGAAATGTAGCGACCGTTTCGGATTGAACTCACAACTTCATCATAGCGTTTGAGAGATTTCTGCCATTTTTCAAAAGAACGAGCACTTCTATATTTGGGAGGCTTTGATAGTCGGCGTACGAAGAATTGAGCGTAACTTTTGCACACGGTGTCCGTTTTGGGCACAAAAGTACTTTTTGAAAATGTAGCGACCGTTTTGGATTGAACTGACAACTTCATCGTGGCGTTTGAGGGATTTCTGCCATTTTTCAAAAGAACGAGCACTTTTATATTCGGAAGGCTTGGATAGTCGGCGTACGAAGAATTGAGCGTAACTTTTGCACACGGTGTCCATTTTTGGCCCATAAGTACTTTTTGGAAATATAGCTACCGTTTTGGATTGAACTCACAACTTCATCGTGATTTATGAGGGATTGCGGCCATTTTTAGAAAGAAGTAGCAATTTTATATTTGGAAGGCTTGGATAGTCGGCGTACGAAGAATTGAACGTAACTTTTACACACGGTTTCCGTTTTGGGCCCATAAGTACTTTTTGGAAATGCAGCGACCATTTTGGATTGAGCTCACAACTTCATCATCACGTATGAGGGATTTCAGCCATTTTTTAAAAGATCGAGCACTTTTATATTTGGAAGGCTTGGATAGTCGGCGTACGAAGAATTGAGCGTAACTTTTGCACATGGTGTCCGTTTTTGGCCCATAAGTACTTTTTGGAAATGTAGCGACCATTTTGGATTGAACTCACAACTTCATCATTACGTTTGAGGGATTTTGGCCATTTTTCAAAAGAACGAGCACTTTTATATTTGGAACGCTCGGATAGTCGGCGTATGAAGAATTGAGTGTAACCTTTGCAAGCGGTGTCCGTTTCGGGCCCATAAGTACTTTTTGGAAATGTAGCGACCATTTTGGATTGAACTCACAACTTCATCATGATGTCTGAGGGATTTCGGCCCTTTTTCGAAAGAAGTAGCAATTTTATATTCGGAAGGCTTGGATAGTCGGCGTACGAAGAATTCAACGTAACTTTTACACACGGTGTCCGATTTGGGCCCATAAGTACTTTTTGGAAATGTAGCGACCGTTTTGGATTGAACTCACAACTTCGTCGTCACGTATGTGGGATTTCTACCATTTTTCAAAAGAACGAGCACTTTTATATTTGGAAGGCTTGGATAGTCGGCGTACGAAGAATTGAGCGTAACTTTTGTACACGGTGTCCGTTTTTGGCCCATAAGGACTTTTTGTAAATGTAGCGACCGTTTTGGATTGAACTCACTACTTCGTCATGACATTTGAGGGATTTTGGCCATTTTTTGTAAGAACGAGCACTTTTACATTTGGAACGCCCGGATAGTCGGCGTATGAAGAATTCGGCGTAACCTTTGCAAGCGGTGTCCGTTTCGGGCCCATAAGTACTCTACGGAAATGTAGCGACCGTTTTGGATTGAACTCACCGCTTCCTCGTGATGTATGTGGGATTTCAGCTATTTTTCGAAAGAATTAGCACTTTAATAGTTGGAAGGCTTGGATAGTCGACGTACGAAGAATTCAGCGTAACTTTGGCACAAGGTGTCTGTTTTGGGCCCATAAGTACTTTTTGGAAATGTAGTGACCATTTTGGATTGAACTCACTGCTTCGTCGTGACGTTTGAGGGATTTTGGCCATCATTCGAAAGAACGAGCTCTTTTATATTTGGAAAGCTCAGATAGTCGGCGTACGAAGAATTGAGCGTAACTTTTGCACACGGTGTCCGTTTTAGGCCCATAAGTACTTTTTGGAAATGTAGCGACCGTTTTGGATTGAACTCACTACTTCTTCGTGACGTTTGAGGGATTTTGGCCATTTTTCTAAAAAATGAGTAATTTTATATTTGGAAGGCTTGGATAGTCGGCGTACGAAGAGTTGAGCGTAACTTTTGTACACGGTGTCCATTTTGGGCCCATAAGTACTTTTTGGAAATGTAGCGACCGTTTTGGATTGAACTCACAATGTCGTCCTGACGTTTGAGGGATTTCGGCCATTTTTCAAAAGAATAACCACTTTTATATTTGGAACGCTCAGATATTCATTGTACGAAGTATTGAGCGTAACTTTTGCACACGGTGTCCGTTTTGGGCCCATAAGTACTTTTGGAAATGTAGCGATCGTTTTGGATTGAACTCACCACTTCGTCATGATGTATGTGGTATTTTGACCATCTTTCGAAAGAATGAGCAATTTTATATTTGGAAGGCTTGGATAGTCGGCGTACGAAGAGTTGAGCGTAACTTTTGTACACGGTGTCCATTTTGGGCCCATAAGTACTTTTTGGAAATGTAGCGACCGTTTTGGATTGAACTCACAACGTCGTCCTGACGTTTGAGGGATTTCAGCCATTTTTCAACAGAATAACCACTTTTATATTTGGAACGCTCGGATAGTCGTCGTGCGAAGTATTGAGCGTAACTTTTGCACACGATGTCCGTTTTGGGCCCATAAGTACTTTTTGGAAATGTAGCGATCGTTTTGGATTGAACTCACCACTTCGTCATGATGTATGAGGGATTTCGACCATTTTTTGAAAGAATGAGCAATTTTATATTTGGAAGGCTTGGATAGTCGGCGTACGAAAAATTGAACGAAACTTTTGCACACGGTGTCCGTTTTGGCCCCATATGTACTTTTTGGAAATGTAGCGACCGTTTTGGATTGAACTCACTACTTCATCTTGACGTTTGAGGGATTTCAGCCATTTTTCAAAAGAACGAGCGCTTTTATATTTGGAACGCTCGGATAGTCGGCGTACGAAGAATTGAGCGTAACTTTTGCACACGTTGTCCGTTTCGGGCCCATAAGTATTCTTTGGAAATGTAGCGACCGTTTTGGATTGAACTCCCTATTTCGTCATGACGTATGAGGGATTTCGACTATTTTTCAAAAGAGTGAGCAATTTTATATTTGGAAGGCTTAGATAGTCGGCGTACGAAGAATTGAGCGTAACTTTTGTACACAGTGTCCGTTTTGGGCCCATATGTACTTTTTGGAAATGTAGCGACCGTTTTGGACTGAACTCACAACTTCATCATGACGTATGAGGGATTTCGGCCATTTTTTGAAAGAAGGAGTAATTTTATATTTGGAAGGCTTGGATAGTCGGCGTACAAAGAATTGAGCGTAACTTTTACACACGGTATCCGTTTTGGGCCCATAAGTACTTTTTGGAAATATAGCGACCGTTTTGGATTGAACTCACAACGTCGTCCTGACGTTTGAGGGATTTTGGCCATGCTTTAAAAGAATAACCACTTTTATGTTTGGAGCACTTGGATAGTCGGCGTACGAAGTATTGAGCATAACTTTTGCACACGGTGTCCGTTTTGGGCCCATAAGTACTTTTTGGAAATGTAACGACCGTTTTGGATTGAACCCACTACTTCATGGTGATGTCAGAGGGATTTCAGCCATTTTTCGAAAGAATGAACAATTTTATATTTGGAAGGCTTGGACAGTCGGTGTACAAAAAATTGAGTGTAACTTTCGTACACGGTGTACGTTTTGGGCCCATAAGTACTTTTTGGAAATGTAGCGACCGTTTTGGATTGAACTGACAACTTCATCGTGACGTATGCGGGATTTCAGCCATTTTTCGAAAGAAGGAGCAATTTTATATTTGGAAGGTTTGGATAGACGGCGTACGAAGAATTGAGCGTGATTTTTGCACACGGTGTCCGTTTTGGGCCTATAAATAATTTTTGGAAATGTAGCGACCAATTTTGATTGAACTCACAACGTCATCGTGATGTTTGAGGGATTGCTGCCATTTTTGAAAAGAACGAGCACTTTTATATTTGGAAGGCTTGGATAGTCGGCGTACGAAGAATTCAGCGTAACTTTTGCACACGGTGTCCGTTTTGGGCCCGTAAGTACTTTTTGGAAATGTAGCGACCGTTCTGGATTGAACTCACAACTTCATCGTGACGTATGAGGGATTTCGGCCATTTTTCGAAAGAAGGAGCAATTTTATGGCCATTTTTTGTAAGAACGAGCACTTTTATATTTGGAAGGCTTGGATAGTCGGCGTACGAAGGATTGAGCGTAACTTTTGCACACGGTGTCGGTTTTTGGCCCATAAGTACTTTTTGGAAATGTAGCGACCGTTCTGGATTGAACTCACAACTTCATCGTGACGTATGAGGGATTTCGGCCATTTTTCGAAAGAAGGAGCAATTTTATGGCCATTTTTTGTAAGAACGAGCACTTTTATATTTGGAAGGCTTGGATAGTCGGCGTACGAAGGATTGAGCGTAACTTTTGCACACGGTGTCCGTTTTGGGCCCATAAGTACTTTTTTGGAAATGTAGCGACCGTTTTGGATTGAACTCACTACTTCATCATGACGTTTGAGGGATTTCGGCCATTTTTCAAAAGAACGAACGCTTTTATATTTGGAACGCTCGGATAGTCGGCGTACGAAGAATTGAGCGTAACTTTTACACACGTTGTCCGTTTCGGGCTCATAAGTATTCTTTGGAAATGTAGCGACCGTTTTGGATTGAACTCACTATTTCGTCATGACGTATGAGGGATTTCGACTATTTTTCAAAAGAGTGAGCAATTTTATATTTGGAAGGCTTAGATAGTCGGCGTACGAAGAATTGAGCGTAACTTTTGTACACGGTGTCCGTTTTGGGCCCATAAGTACTTTTTGGAAATATAGCGACCGTTTTGGATTGAACTCACAACTTCATCATGACGTATGAGGGATTTCGGCCATTTTTTGAAAGAAGGAGTAATTTTATATTTGGAAGGCTTGGATAGTCGGCGTACAAAGAATTGAGCGTAACTTTTACACACGGTATCCGTTTTGGGCCCATAAGTACTTTTTGGAAATATAGCGACCGTTTTGGATTGAACTCACAACGTCGTCCTGACATTTGAGGGATTTTGGCCATTCTTTAAAAGAATAACCACTTTTATGTTTGGAGCACTTGGATAGTCGGCGTACGAAGTATTGAGCGTAACTTTTGTACACGGTGTCCGTTTTGGGCCCATAAGTACTTTTTGGAAATGTAACGACCGTTTTGGATTGAACCCACTACTTCATGGTGACGTCAGAGGAATTTCAGCCATTTTTCGAAAGAATGAACAATTTTATATTTCGAAGGCTTGGACAGTCGGTGTACAAAAAATTGAGCGTAACTTTCGCACGCGGTGTCCGTTTTGGGCCCATAAGTACTTTTTGGAAATGTAGCGACCGTTTTGGATTGAACTGACAACTTCATCGTGACGTATGAGAGATTTCAGCAATTTTTCGAAAGAATGAGCAATTTTATATTTGGAAGGTTTGGATAGACGGCGTACGAAGAATTGAGCGTGACTTTTGCACACGGTGTCCGTTTTGGGCCCATCAGTAATTTTTGGAAATGTAGCGACCAATTTTGATTGAACTCACAACTTCATCGTGACGTTTGAGGGATTGCTGCCATTTTTGAAAAGAACGAGCACTTTTATATTTGGAAGGCTTGGATAGTCGGCGTATGAAGAATTCAGTGTAACTTTGGCACACGGTGTCCGTTTTGGGCCCGTAAGTTCTTTTTGAAAATGTAGCGACCGTTTCGGATTGAACTGACAACTTAGTCGTGATGTTTGAGGGATTTCAGCCATTTTTCGAAAGAAGGAGTAATTTTATATTTTGAGGGCTTGTATAGTCAACGTACGAAAAATTGAGCGCAACTTTTGCACACGGTGTCGGTTTTTGGCCCATAAGTACTTTTTGGAAATGTAGCGACCGTTTTGGATTGAACTCTCAACTTCATCGTGACGTATGAGGGATTTCGGCCATTTTTCAAAAGAAGGAGCAATTTTATTTTTGGAAGGCTTGGATAGTCCGCGTAGGAAGAATTGAGCGTAACTTTTGCACAAGGTGTCCGTTTTGGGCCCATAAGTACTTTTTGGAAATGTAGCGACCGTTTTGGATTGAACTCCCAACTTCGTGACGTATGAGGGATTTCAGCCATCATTCGAAAGAACGAGCTCTTTTATATTTGGAAAGCTCAGATAGTCGGCGTACGAAGGATTGAGCGTAACTTTTGCACACGGTGTCCGTTTTGGGCTCATAAGTACTTTTTGGAAATGTAGCGACCGTTTTGGATTGAACTCACTACTTCTTTGTAACGATTGAGGGATTTCAGCCATTTTTCGAAAGAATGAGCAATTTTATATTTGGAAGGCTTGGATAGTCAGCGTACGAAGAATTGAGCGTAACTTTTGCACACGGTGTCCGTTTTGGGCCCATAAGTACTTTTTTGGAAATGTACCGACG
>NW_019249658.1:33459-58620 GCF_002742605.1 Olea europaea var. sylvestris
GACCGTTTTGGATTGAACTCTCAACTTCATCGTGACGTATGAGGGATTTCGGCCATTTTTCGAAAGAAGGAGCAATTTTATTTTCGTAAGGCTTGGATAGTCGGCGTACGAAGAATTGAGCGTAACTTTTAAACACGGTGTCCGTTTTGGGCCCATAAGTAATTTTTGGAAATGTAGCGACCGTTTTGGATTGAACTCACAATTTCATCGTGGCGTCTGAGGGATTTCTGCCATTTTTCAAAAGAACGAGCACTTTTATATTTGGAAGGCTTGGATAGTCAGCGTACGAAGAATTGAGCGTAACTTTTGCACACGGTGTCCGTTTTGGGCCCATAAGTACTTTTTGGAAATGTACCGACCGTTTTGGATTGAACTGAAAACTTCATCGTGACGTATGAGGGATTTCGGCTATTTTTCAAAAGAATGAGCAATTTTATATTTGGAAGGCTTGGATAGTCGGCGTACGAAGAATTGAGCGTAACTTTTGCACACGGTGTCCGTTTTGGGCCCATAAGTACTTTTTGGAAATGTAGCGACCGTTTCGGATAGAACTCACAACTTCGTCGTGATGTTTGGGGGATTTCGACCATTTTTCAAAAGAACGAGCACTTTTATATATGGAAGGCTTGGATAGTCAGCGTACGAAGAATTGAGCGTAACTTTTACACACGGTGTCCGTTTTGGGCCCATAAGTACTTTTTGGAAATGTAGCGACCGTTTCGGATAGAACTCACAACTTCGTCGTGATGTTTGAGGGATTTCGACCATTTTTCAAAAGAACGAGCACTTTTATATATGGAAGGCTTGGATAGTCAGCGTATGAAGAATTGAGCGTAACTTTTGCACACGGTGTCCGTTTTGGGCCCATAAGTACTTTTTGGAAATGTAGCAACCGTTTTGGATTGAACTCACTATTTCATCGTGACGTATGAGGGATTTCGGCTATTTCTCAAAAGAATGAGCAACTTTATATTTGAAAGTCTTGGAGAGTCGGCGTACGAAGAATTGAGCGTAACTTTTGCACACGGTGTCCGTTTTGGGCCCATAAGTACTTTTTGGAAATGTAGCGATCGTTTTGGATTGAACTCACAACTTCATCGGGATGTATGAGGGATTTCGGCCATTTTTCGAAAGAAGTAGCAATTTTATATTTGGAAGGCTTGGATAGGCGGCGTACGAAGAATTGAGCGTAACTTTTGCTCACGGTGTCCATTTTGGGCCCATAAGTACTTTTTGGAAATGTAGGGACCGTTTTGGATTGAACTCACTTCTTTGTCATGACGATTGAGGGATTCTGGCCTTTTTTTGAAAGAACAAGCACATTTATATTTGGAACGCTCAGAGAGTCGGGGTACGAAGAATTGAGCATAACTTTTACAAGCGGTGACCGTTTCGGGCCCATAAGTACTCTTTGGAAATGTAGCATCCGTTTTGGATTGAACTCACTACTTTGTCGTGACGATTGATGGATTTTGGCCATTTTTTGAAAGAACGAGCACATTTATATTTGGAACGCTTAGATAGTCGGCGTACGAAGAATTGAGCATAACTTTTGTAAGCGGTGTCCGTTTCGGGCCCATAAGTACTCTATGGAAATGTAGCGACCGTTTTGGATTGAACTCACTACTTCGTCGTGACGTAAGAGGGATTTTAGCCATTTTTCTAAAGAATGAGCAATTTTATATTTGGAAGGCTTAGACAGTCGGCGTACGAAGAATTGAGCGTAACTTTTGCACACGGTGTCCGTTTTGGGCCCATAAGTACTTTTTGGAAATGTAGCGACCGTTTTGGATTGAACTCACAACTTCATCGTGATGTATGGGGGATTTCGGGCATTTTTCGAAAGAAGTAGTAATTTTATATTTTGAAGGCTTGGATAGTTGGCGTACGAAGAATTGAGCGTAACTTTTGCACACGGTGTCCATTTCGGGCCCACAAGTACTCTTTGGAAATGTAGCGACCGTTTTGGATTGAACTCACAACTTCATCGTGACGTATGAGGGATTTCGACCATTTTTCGAAAGAATGAGCAATTTTATATTTGGAAGGCTTGGATTGTCGGCGTACGAAGTATTAAGCGTAACTTTTGTACACAGTGTCCATTTTGGGCCCATAAGTACTTTTTGGAAATGTAACGACCGTTTTGGATTGAACTCACTACTT
This sequence comes from Olea europaea var. sylvestris, assembly GCF_002742605.1. NCBI lineage: Eukaryota > Viridiplantae > Streptophyta > Magnoliopsida > Lamiales > Oleaceae > Olea > Olea europaea. The sequence continues at coordinate 35,623 of NW_019249658.1, forward strand.
TGTCGTGACGTCTAAGGGATTTCGGCCATTTTCCCAAAGAATGAGCAATTTTATATTTGGAAGGCTCTGATAGTCGGCGTACGAAGAATTGAGTGTAACTTTTGCACACGGTGTCCGTTTTGGGCCCATAAGTACTTTTTGGAAATGTAGCGACCATTTTGGATTGAACTCACCACTTCGTCGTGAAGTTTGAGGGATTTCAACCATCTTTTGAAAGAACGAGCTCTTTTATATTTGGGAAGCTCAGATATTCGGCGCACGAAGAATTGAACATAACATTTACACACGGTGTCCGTTTTGGGTCCATAAGTACTTTTGGGAAATGTAGCGACCTTTTTGGATTGAACTCACAACTTCGTGGTGACGTATGAGAGATTTCGGCCATTTTTCGAAAGAACGAACGTTTTTATATTTGGAACGCTCGGATAGTCAGCGTACGAAGAATTGAGCGTAACTTTTGCACACGGTGTCCGTTTCGGGCCCATAAGTACTCTTTGGAAATGTAGCGACCGTTTTGGATTGAACTCACCGCTTCATCGTAATGTAAGAGGGATTTCGGCCATTTTTCGAAAGAATTAGCGCTTTTATAATTGGAAGGCTTGAATAGTCGACGTACGAAGAATTGAGCGTAACTTTTGCACACGGTGTCCGTTTTGGGCCCATAAGTACTTTTTGGAAATGTAGCGATCGTTTTGGATTGAACTCGCTACTTCATCGTAACGTTTGAGGGATTTTGGCCATTTTTCGAAAGAACGAGCACTTTTACGTTTGGAACGCTCGGATAGTCAGCGTACGAAAAATTGTGCGTAACTTTTGCACACGGTGTCCGTTTCAGGCCCATAAGTACTCTTTGGAAATGTAGCGATCGTTTTGGATTGAACTCACCACTTCGTCGTGATGTATGAGGGATTTCAACCATTTTTCGAAAGAATTAGCACTTTTATATTTGGAAGGCTTGGATAGTCGACGTACGAAGAATTGAGCGTAACTTTTGCATACGGTGTCCGTTTTGGGCCCGTAAGTACTTTTTGGAAATGTAGCGACCATTTTGGATTGAACTCTCAACTTCATCATGACGTATGAGGGATTTCGGCCATTTTTTGAAAGAAGGAGCAATTTTATTTTTGGAAGGCTTCGATAGTCGGCGTAGGAAGAATTGAGCGTAACTTTTGCAAAAGGTGTCCGTTTTGGGCCCATAAGTACTTTTCGAAAATGTAGCGACCGTTTTGGATTGAACTCCCAACTTCATCTGACGTATGAAGGATTTCAGCCATCATTCGAAAGAACGAGCTCTTTTATATTTGGAAACCTTAGGTAGTCGGTGTACGAAGAATTGAGCGTAACTTTTGCACACGGTATCCGTTTTGGGCTCATAAGTACTTTTTGGAATTGTAGCGACCATTTTGGATTGAACTCACAACTTCACCGTGACATAAGAGAGATTTCGGCCATTTTTTGAAAGAATGAACAATTTTATATTTGGAAGGCTTGGATAGTCGGCGTACGAAGAATTGAGCGTACCTTTTGCACACGGTGTCCGTTTTGGGCCCATAAGTACTTTTTGGTAATGTAGCGACCGTTTTGGATTGAACTCACAACTTCGTCGTGACGTTTGAGGGATTTCGGCCATTTTTCAAAAGAACAAGCACTTTTATATTTGGAATGCTTGGATAGTCGGCGTACGAAGAATTGAGCGTAACTTTTGCACACGGTGTCCGTTTCGGGCCCATAAGTACTTTTTGGAAATGTAGCGACCGTTTTGGATTGAACTCACTACTTTGTCGTGAAGATTGAGGGATTCTGGCCATTTTTTGAAAGAACGGGCACATTTATATTTGGAACGCTTGGATAGTCGACGTACGAAGAATTGAGCGTAACTTTTACACACGGTGTCTGCTTTGGGCCCCTAAGTACTTTTTGGAAATGTAGCAACCGTTTTGGATTGAACCGACAACTTCGTCGTGACGTTTGAGGGATTTTGGCCTTTTTTTGAAAGAAGGAGCAATTTTATATTTGGAAGGCTTGGATAGTCGGCGTACGAAGAATAGAGCGTACCTTTTGCACACGGTGTCCGTTTTTGGCCCATAAGTACTTTTTGGAAATGTGGCGACCATTTTGGATTGAACTCTCAACTTCATCGTGACGTATGAGGGATTTCGGCCATTTTTCGAAAGAAGGAGCAATTTTATTTTTGGAATGCATGGATAGTCGGCGTACGAAGAATTGAGCGTAACTTTAAACACAGTGTCCGTTTTGGGCCCATAAGTACTTTTTGGAAATGTAGCGACCGTTTTTTATTGAACTCACTACTTCATCGTGACGTATGAGGGATTTCAGCCATTTTTCGAAAGGAGTAATTTTATATTTGGAAGGCTTGGATAGTCAGCGTACGAAGAATTGAGCGTAACTTTTACACACGGTGTCTGTTTTGGGCCCATAAGTACTTTTTGGAAATGTGGCGACCGTTCCGGGTTGAACTCACAACTTCGTAGTGACGTTTGAGAGATTTCGGCCATTTTTCAAAAGAACGAGTACATTTATGTTTGGAAGGCTTGGATAGTCGGCGTACGAAGAATTGAGCATAAATTTTGCACACGGTGTCCATTTTGGGCCCATAAGTACTTTTTGGAAATGTAGCGACCATTTTGGATTGAACTCACAACTTCATCGTGACGTATGAGGGATTTCAGCCTTTTTTCGAAAGAAGTAGCAATTTTATATTTGGAAGGCTTGGATAGTCGGCGTACAAAGAATTGAGCGTAACTTTTGCACACGATGTCTGCTATGGGCCCATAAGTACTCTTTGGAAATGTAGCGCCTGTTTTGGATTGAACTCATAACTTCATCGTGACGTATGAGGGATTTCAACCTATGTTTGGAAGGCTTGGATAGTCGGCGTACAAAGAATGGAGCGTAACTTTTGCACACGATGTCTGCTATGGGCCCATAAGTACTCTTTGGAAATGTAGCGCCTGTTTTGGATTGAACTCACTACTTTGTCGTGACGATTGAGGGATTTTGGCCATTTTTTGAAAGAACGAGCACATTTATATTTGGAACGCTCAGATAGTCGGCGTACGAAGAATTGAGCATAACTTTTGCAAGCGGTGTCCGTTTCGGGCCCATAAGTACTCTTTGGAAATGTAGCGACTGTTTTGGATTGAACTCACTACTTCGTCGTGACGTACGAGGGATTTCAGCCACTTTTCTAAAGAATGAGCAATTTTATATTTGGAAGGCCTGGATAGTCGGCGTACGAAGAATTGAGCTTAACTTTTCCACACGGTGTCCGTTTTGGGCCCATAAGTACTTTTTGGAAATGTAGCGACCATTTTGGATTGAACTCACCACTTTGTCGTGACGATTGAGGGATTTTGGCCATTTTTTGAAAGAACAAGTACATTTATATTTGGAACGCTCTGATAGTCGGCGTACGAAGAATTGAGCGTAATTTTGCACACGGTGTCCATTTTGGGCCCATAAGTACTTTTTGAAAATGTAGCGACCATTTTGGATTGAACTCACCACTTTGTCGTGACGATTGAGGGATTTTGGCCATTTTTTGAAAGAACAAGTACATTTATATTTGGAACGCTCTGATAGTCGGCGTACGAAGAATTGAGCATAACTTTTGCACGCGGTGTCCATTTCGGGCCCATAAGTACTCTTTGGAAATCTAGCGACCGTTTTGGATTGAACTCACTACTTCATCGTGACGTATGAGGGATTTCAGCCATTTTTCGAAAGAATGAATAATTTTTATATTTGGAAGGCTTGGATTGTCGGCGTACGAAGTATTAAGCGTAACTTTTGCACACGGTGTCCGTTTTGGACCCATAAGTAATTTTTGGAAATGTAACGACCGTTTTGGATTGAACTCACTACTTCGTCGTGACGTCTGAGGGATTTCGGCCATTTTTCAAAAGAATGAGCAATTTTATATTTGGAAGGCTTGGATAGTTGGCGTACGAAGAATTGAGCTTAACTTTTGCACACGGTGTCCGTTTTAGGCCGATAAGTTGTTTTTGGAAATGTAGCGACCGTTTGGATTGAACTCACCTCTTCATCGTGACGTTTGAGGGATTTCGGCCATCTTTTGAAAGAACGAGCTCTTTTATATTTTGGAAGCTCAGATAGTCGGCGTACGAAGAATTGAGCGTAACTTTTGCACACAGTGGGACCGTAAGTACTCTTTGGAAATGTAGCGACCGTTTTGGATTGAACTTACAACTTCATCGTGATGTTTGAGGGATTTTGGCCATTTTTTGAAAGAAGGAGCACCTTTATATTTGGAACGCTCGGATAGTCGGCGTACGAAGAATTGAGCGTAACTTTTGTACACGGTGTCCGTTTCGGGCCCATAAGTACTCTTTGGAAATGTAGCGACCGTTTTGGATTGAACTCACCGCTTCATCGTAATGTATGAGGGATTTCGGCTATTTTTCAGAAGAATGAGCAATTTTATATTTGGAAGGCTTGGATAGTCGGCGTACGAAGAATTGAGCGTAACTTTTGCACGCGGTGTCCGTTTCGGGCCCATGAGTTCTTTTTGGAAATGTAGGGACCATTTTGGAGTGAACTCACCGCTTCGTCGTGAAGTATGCAGGATTTCGGCCCTTTTTCGAAAGAATTAGCACTTTTATAACTGGAAGGCTTGAATAGTCGACGTACGAAGAATTGAGCGTAACTTTTGCACACGGTGTCCGTTTTGGGCCCATAAGTACTTTTTGGAAATGTAGCGACAGTTTTGGATTGAACTCACTACTTCATCATAACGTTTGAGGGATTTTGGCCATTTTTCGAAAGAACGAGCACTTTTATATTTGGAACGCTCGGATAGTCGGCGTACGAAGAATTGAGCGTATCTTTTGCACACGGTGTCCGTTTCGGGCCCATAAGTACTCTTTGGAAATGTACCGATCGTTTTGGATTGAACTCACCACTTTATCGTGATGTATGAGGGATTTCAACCATTTTTTAAAAGTATTAGCACTTTTATATTTGGAAGGCTTGGATAGTCGACGTACGAAGAATTGAGCGTAACTTTTACACACGGTGTCCGTTTTGGGCCCATAAGTACTTTTTGGAAATGTAGCGACCGTTTTGGATTGAACCCACCCACTATTTCGTCATGACGTATGGGGGATTTCGGTTATTTTTCAAAAGAATGAGCAATTTTATATTCGGAAGGCTTGGATAGTCGACGTACAAAGAATTGAGTGTAACTTTTGCACACGGTGTCCGTTTTGGGCCCATAAGTACTTTTTGGAAATGTAGCGACCGTTTTGGGTTGAACTCACAACTTCCTCGTAACGTATGAGGGATTTTGGCCATTTTTCTAAACAATGAGCAATTTTATATTCGGAATGCTTGGATAGTCGGCGTACGAAGAATTGAGCGTAACTTTTGCACACGGTGTCCGTTTTGGGCCCATAAGTACTTTTTGAAAATGTAGCGACCGTTTTGGATTGAACTCACTATTTCATCATGACGTATGAGGGATTTCGACTATTTTTCAAAAGAATGAGCAATTTTATATTTGAAAGGCCTGGATAGTCGGCGTACGAAGAATTGAGCGTAACTTTTGCAAACGGTGTCCATTTTGGGCCCATAAGTACTCTTTGGAAATGTAGCGACCGTTTTGTGACGGGTGAGGGATTTCGGCCATTTTTCGAAAGAAGGAGTAATTTTATATTTGGAAGGCTTGGATAGTCGGCGTACGAAGAATTGAGCGTAACTTTCACACACGGTGTCCGTTTTGAGACCGTAAGTACTCTTTGGAAACGTAGCGACCGTTTTGGATTGAACTTACAACTTCATCATGATGTTTGAGGGATTTCAGCGATTTTTCGAAAGAAGGAGCACTTTTATATTTGAACGCTCGGATAGTCGGCGTATGAAGAATTGAGTGTAACTTTTGCACACGGTGTCCGTTTCGAGCCCATAAGTACTCTTTGGAAATGTAGCGACCGTTTTGGATTGAACTCACCGCTTAATCATAATGTATGAGGGATTTCGGCTATTTTTCAAAAGAATGAGCAATTTTATATTTGGAAGGCTTGGATAGTCGGCGTACGAAGAATTGAGCGTAACTTTTGCACACGGTGTCCGTTTTGGGCCCATAAGTTTTTTTTGGAAATATAGCGACCGTTTTGGATTGAATTCACAACTTCGTCGTGACGTTTGTGGGATTTCGGCCATCTTTCGAAAGAACGAGCTCTTTTATATTTGGAAAGCTCAGATAGTCGGCATACGAAGAATTGAGCGTAACTTTTGCACACGGCGTCCGTTTTGGGCTCATAAGTACTTTTTGGAAATGTAGCGACCGTTTTGGATTGAACTCACAACTTCGTCATGACGTAAGAGAGATTTCAGCCATTTTTCAAAAGAATGAGCAATTTTATATTTGGAACGCATGGATAGTCGGCGTACGAAGAATTGAGCGTAACTTTTGCACACTGTGTCCGTTTTGGGCCCATAAGTACTTTTTGGTAATGTAGCGACCGTTTTGGATTGAACTCACTACTTCATCATGACGTTTGAGGGATTTCGGCCATTTTTCGAGAGAACGAGCGTTTTTATATTTGGAACGCTCGGATAGTCAGCGTACGAAGAATTGAGCGTAACTTTTGCACACGGTGGCCGTTTTGGGCCCATAAGTACTCTTTGGAAATGTAGCGACCGTTTTGGATTGAACTCACCGCTTCATCGTAATGTATGAAGGATTTCGGCTATTTTTCAAAAGAATGAGCAATTTTATATTTGGAAGGCTTGGATAGTCGGCGTACGAAGAATTGAGCATAACTTTTACACACGGTGTCCGTTTTGGGCCCATAAGTACTTTTTGGAAATGTAGCGACCGTTTTGGATTGAACTCACTACTTCGTTGTGACGTTTGAGGGATTTCAGCCATTTTTCAAAAGAACGAGCACTTTTATATTTGGAATGCTTGGATAGTCGGCGTACGAAGAATTGAGCGTAACTTTTGCACACGGTGTCCGTTTTGGGCCCATAAGTACTTTTTGGAAATGTAGCGACCGTTTTGGATTGAACTCACTATTTCATCGTGACGTATGAGGGATTTCGGCTATTTTTCAAAAGAATGAGCAATTTTATATTTGAAAGGCTTGGATAGTCGGCGTACGAAGAATTGAGCTTAACTTTTGCACACGGTGTCCGTTTTGGGCCCATAAGTACTTTTTGGAAATGTAGCGACCGTTTTGGATTGAACTCACTACTTCGTTGTGACGTTTGAGGGATTTCAGCCATTTTTCAAAAGAACGAGCACTTTTATATTTGGAATGCTTGGATAGTCGGCGTACGAAGAATTGAGCGTAACTTTTGCACACGGTGTCCGTTTTGGGCCCATAAATACTTTTTGGAAATGTAACGACCGTTTTGGATTGAACTCATTATTTCATCGTGACGTATGAGGGATTTCGGCTATTTTTCAAAAGAATGAACAATTTTATATTTGAAAGGCTTGGATAGTCGGCGTACGAAGAATTGAGCTTAACTTTTGCACACGGTGTCCGTTTTGGGCCCGTAAGTAATTTTTGGAAATTTAGCGACCAATTTGGATTGAACTCACAACTTCGTCGTGACGTTTGAGGGATTGCTTGCATTTTTCAAAAGAACGAGTACTTTTATATTTGGAAGGCTTGGATAGTCGGCGTACGAAGAATTGAGCGTAACTTTTGCACACAGTCTCCGTTTTTGGCCCATAAGTACTTTTTGGAAATGTATCGACCATTTTGGATTGAACTGACAACTTCGTCGTGATGTTTGAGGGATTTCGGCCATTTTTCGAAAGAAGGAGCAATTTTATATTTGTAAGGCTTGGATAGTCGGCTTACGAAGAATTGAGCGTAACTTTTGCACACGGTGTCCATTTCTGGCCCATAATTACTTTTTGGAAATGTAGCGACCATTTTGGATTGAACCCTCAACTTCATCATGACGTATAAGGGATTTCAACCATTTTTCGAAAGAAGGAGCAATTTTATTTTCGGAAGGCTTGGATAGTCGTCGTACGAAGAATTGAGCGTAACTTTTGCACACGGTGTCCATTTTGGGTCCATAAGTACTTTTTGGAAATGTAGCGACCTTTTTGGATTGAACTCACAACTTCATCATGACGCATGAGAGATTTCGGCCATTTTTCGAAAGAATGAGCAATTTTATATTTGGAAGGCTTGGATAGTCGTCGTACGAAGAATTGAGCGTAACTTTTGCACACGGTGTGCATTTTGGGCCCATAAGTACTTTTTGGTAATGTAGCGACCGTTTTGGATTGAACTCACTACTTCATCATGACGTTTGAGGGTTTCAGACATTTTTCGAAAGAACGAGCATTTTTATATTTGGAACGCTCGGATAGTCGGCGTGCGAAGAATTGAGCGTAACGATTGCACACGGTGTCCGTTTCGGGCCCACAAGTACTCTTTGGAAATGTAGCGACCGTTTTGGATTGAACTCACAACTTCGTCGTGACGTTTAAGGGATTGCTGCCATTTTTCAAAAGAAAGAGCACTTTTATATTTGGAAGGCTTGGATAGTCGGCGTACAAAGAATTGAGCATAACTTTTGCACACGGTGTCCGCTTTGGGCCCATAAGTACTTTTTGGAATTGTAGCGACCGTTTTTGATTGAACTCACAATATCATCGTGACGTTTGGGAGATTTCGGCCATTTCTCAAAAGAACGAGCACTTTTATATTTGGAAGGCTTGGATAGTCGGCGTACGAAGAATTGAGCGTAACTTTTGCACATGGTGTCCGTTTTGGGCCCATAATTACTTTTTGGAAATGCAGCGACCGTTTTGGATTGAACTCACTATTTCATCGTGACGTCTGAGGGATTTCGGCTATTTTTCAAAAGAATGAGCAATTTTATATTTGAAAGGCTTGGATAGTCGGCGTACGAAGAATTGAGCGTAACTTTTGCACATGGTGTCCGTTTTGGGCCCATAATTACTTTTTGGAAATGCAGCGACCGTTTTGGATTGAACTCACTATTTCATCGTGACGTCTGAGGGATTTCGGCTATTTTTCAAAAGAATGAGCAATTTTATATTTGGAAGGCTTGGATAGTCGGCGTACGAAGAATTGAGTGTAACTTTTGCACACAGTGTCCGTATTTGGCCCTTAAGTACTTTTTGGAAATGTAATGACCATTTTGGATTGAACTCTCAACTTCATCTTGATGTATGATGGATTTCGGCCATTTTTCGAACGAAGTAGTAATTTTATATTTGGAAGGCTTGGATAGTCGGCGTACGAAGAATTGAGCGTAACTTTTGCACACGGTGTCTGTTTTGGGCCCATACGTACCTTTTGGAAATATAGCGACCGTTTTGGATTGAACTCACTACTTCATCTTGACGTATGAGGGATTTCGGCCACTTTTCTAAAGGATGAGCAATTTCATATTTAGAAGGCTTGGATAGTCAGCATACGAAGAATTGAGAGTAACTTTTACACACGGTGTCCGTTTTGGGCCCATAAGTACTTTTTGGAAATGTGGCGACCGTTTTGGATTGAACTCACCACTTCATCGTGACATTGGAGGGATTTCGGCCATTTTTGGAAAGAACGAGCACTTTTATATTTGGAAGGCTTGGATAGTCGGCGAACGAAGAATTGAGCGTAACTTTTGCACACGGTGTCCGTTTTGGGTCCATAAGTACTTTTTGGAAATGTAGTGACCGTTTTGGATTGAACTGACAACTTCGTCGTGACGTTTGAGGGATTTCGGCCATTTTTTGAAAGAAGGAGCAATTTTATATTTGTAAGGCTTGGACAGTCGGCGTACGAAGAATTGAGCGTAACTTTTGCACACGGTGTCCGTTTTTGGCCCATAAGTACTTTTTGGAAATGTAGCTACCGTTTTGGATTGAACCCTCAACTTCATCGTGACGTATGAGGGATTTCGGCCATTTTTTGAAGGAAGGAGCAATTTTATTTTTGGAAGGCTTGGATAGTCGTCGTACGAAGAATTGAGCGTAACTTTTGCACACAGTCTCCGTTTTTGGCCCATAAGTACTTTTTGGAAATGTATCGACCATTTTGGATTGAACTGACAACTTCGTCGTGATGTTTGAGGGATTTCGGCCATTTTTCGAAAGAAGGAGCAATTTTATATTTGTAAGGCTTGGATAGTCGTCGAACGAAGAATTGAGCGTAACTTTTGCACACGGTGTCCGTTTTGGGCCCATAAGTACTTTTTGGAGATGTAGCGGCCGTTTTGGATTGAACTCGCAACTTCGTCGTGGCGTTTGAGGGATTTCGGCCATTTTGCAAAAGAACGAGCGCTTTTATATTTGGAACGCTCGGATAGTCGGCCTACGAAGAATTGAGCGTAACTTTTGCAGACGGCGTCCGTTTCGGGCCCATAAGTACTCTTTGGAAATGTAGCGACCATTTTGGATTGAACTCACTACTTCGTCGTGATGTATGAGGGATTTCGGCCATTTTTCCAAAGAATGAGCAATTTTATATTTGGAAGGCTTGGATAGTCGGCGTACGAAGAATTGAGCGTAACTTTTGTACACGGTGTCCGTTTTGGGCCCATAAGTACTTTTTGGAAATGTAGCGACCGTTTTGGATTGAACTCACTATTTCGTCATGACGTATGAGGGATTTCGACTATTTTTCACAAGAATGAGCAATTTTATATTTGGAAGGCTTGGATAGTCGGCATACGAAGAATTGAGCGTAACTTTTGCACACGGTGTCCGTTTTGGACCCATAAGTACTTTTTGGAAATGTAGCGACCGTTTTGGATTAAACTCACAACTTCATCATGACGTATGAGGGATTTCGGCCATTTTCCCAAAGAATGAGCAATTTTATATTTGGAAGGCTCTGATAGTCGGCGTACGAAGAATTGAGTGTAACTTTTGCACACGATGTCCGTTTTGGGCCCATAAGTACCTTTTGAAAATGTAGCGACCATTTTTTATTGAACTCACAACGTCGTCCTGACGTTTGAGGGATTTTGGCCATTCTTCAAAAGAATAACCATTTTTATGTTTGGAGCGCTTGGATAGTCGGCGTACGAAGTATTGAGCGTAACTTTTGCACACGGTATTCGTTTTGGGCCCATAAGTACTTTTTGGAAATGTAACGACCATTTTGGATTGAACCCACTACTTTATGGTGAAGTCTGAGGGATTTTGGCCATTTTTTGAAAGAATGAACAAATTTAGATTTGGAAGGGTTGGACAGTCGGTGTACGAAGAATTGACCGTAACTTTCGTAGACGTTGTCCGTTTTGCACCCATAAGTACTTTTTGAAAATGTAGCGACCGTTTTGGATTGAACTCACAACTTCATCGTGACGTATGAGAGATTTCGGCCATTTTTCGAAAGAATGAGCAATTTTACATTTGGAAGGTTTGGATAGACGGCGTACGAAGAATTGAGCGTGACTTTTCCACAAGGTGTCCGTTTTGGGCCCATAAGTAATTTTTGGAAATGTTGCGACCAATTTGGATTGAACTCATAACTTCGTTGTGACGTTCGAGGAATTGCTGCCATTTTTGAAATGAACGAGCACTTTTATATTCGGAAGGCTTGGATAGTCGGTGTAAGAAGAATTGAGCGTAACTTTTGCACACGGTGTCCGTTTTGGGCCCATAAGTACTTTTTGAAAATGTAGCGACCGTTTTGGATTGAACTGACAACTTCGTCGTGACGTTTAAGGGATTTCGGGCATTTTTCGAAAGAAGGAGCAATTTTATATTTGGCAGTCTTCGATAGTCGACGTACGAAGAATTGAGCGTAACTTTTGCACACGGTGTCCGTTTTGGGCCCATAAGTACTTTTTGGAAATGTAGCGACCATTTTGGATTGAACTCACTACTTTGTCGTGACGATTGAAGGATTTTGGCCATTTTTTGAAAGAACGAGCACATTTATATTTGGATTGCTTGGATAGTCGGCGTACGAAGAATTGACCGTAACTTTTGCACACGATGTCTGCTTTGGGCCCATAAGTACTTTTTGGAAATGTAGCGATCATTTTGGATTGAACTCACTACTTCATCGTGACGTATGAGTGATTTCAGCCATTTTTCTAAAGAATGAGCAAATTTATATTTGGAAGGCTTGGATAGTCAGCGTACCAAGAATTGAGCGTAACTTTTACACACGGTGTCCGTTTTGGGCCCATAAGTACTTTTTGGAAATGTAGCGACCGTTTTGGATTGAACTCACAACTTCATCGTGACGCATGAGAGATTTCGGCCATTTTTCGAAAGAATGAGCAATTTTACATTTTGAAGGATTGGATAGACGGCGTACGAAGAATTGAGCGTGACTTTTGCACACGGTGTCCGTTTTGGGCCCATAAGTAATTTTTGGAAATGTTGCGACCAATTTGGATTGAACTCACTACTACGTTGTGACGTTCGAGGGATTGCTGCCATTTTTGAAATGAACGAGCACTTTTATATTCGGAAGGCTTGGATAGTCGGCGTACGAAGAATTGAGCTTAACTTTTGCACACGGTGTCCGTTTTGGGCCTATAAGTACTTTTTGGAAATGTAGCGACCGTTTTGGATTGAACTGACAACTTCGTCGTGACGTTTGAGGGATTTCGGCCATTTTTTGAAAGAAGGAGCAATTTTATATTTGGATCGCTCGGATGGTCGGCGTACGAAGAATTGAGCATAACTTTTGCACACGGTGTCCGTTTCAGGCCCATAAGTACTCTTTGGAAATGTAGCGACCGTTTTGGATTGAACTCACCGCTTCATCGCAATGTATGAGGGATTTCGTCCATTTTTCAAAAGAATTAGCACTTTTATAATTGGAAGGCTTGAATAGTCGACGTACGAAGAATTGAGCGTAACTTTTGCACACAGTGTCCGTTTCGGGCCCATAAGTACTCTTTGGAAATGTAGCAATCGTTTTGGATTGAACTCACCACTTCGTTGTGATGTATGAGGGATTTCAACCATTTTTTGAAAGAATTAGCACTTTTATATTTGGAAGGCTTGGATAGTCGACGTACGAAGAATTGAGCGTTACTTTTGCACACGGTATTCGTTTTGGGCCCATAAGTACTTTTTGGAAATGTAGCGACCGTTTTGGATTGAACTCACAACTCCATCGTGACATTTGAGGGATTTGGGCCATTTTTCAAAAGAACGAGCACTTTTATGTTTGGAAGGCTTGGATAGTCGGCGTACGACGAATTGAGCGTAACTTTTGCACACGGTGTCCGATTTGGGCCCATAAGTACTTTTTGTAAATGTAGCGACCGTTTTGGATTGAACTCAAAACTTCGTCTTGACGTTTGTGGGATTTTGGCCATCTTTCGAAAGAACGAGCTCTTTTATATTTCGAAAGCTCAGATAGTCGGCGTACGAAGAATTGAGCGTAACTTTTGCATACGGTGTCCGTTTGGGGTCCATATGTACTTTTTGGAAATGTAGCGACCTCTTTGGATTGAACTCACAACTCCATCGTGACGTAAGAGAGATTTCGACCATTTTTCGAACGAATGGGCAATTTTATATTTGGAAGGCTTGGATAGTCGGCGTACGAAGAATTGAACGTAACTTTTGAGCACAGTCTCCGTTTTGGGCCCATAAGTACTTTTTGGTAATCTAGCGACCGTTTTGGATTGAACTCACTACTTCATCATGACGTTTGAGGGATTTCAGCAATTTTTTGAAAGAACGAGCGTTTTTATATTTGGAACGCTCGGATAGTCGACGTACGAAGAATTGAGTGCAACTTTTGCACACGGTGTCCGTTTCGGGCCCATATGTACTCTTCGGAAATGTTGCGATCGTTTTGGATTGAACTCACCGCTTCATCGTAATGTATGAGGGATTTCGGCAATTTTTCGAAAGAATTAACAATTTTATACTCGGAAGGCTTGAATAGTCGACGTACGAAGAATTGAGCGTAACTTTTGCACGGGTGTCCGTTTTGGGCCCATAAGTACTTTGTGGAAATGTAGCGACCGTTTTGGATTGAACTCACAACTTCGTCATGACGTTTGAGGGATTTTGACCATTTTTCAAAAGAATGAGCACTTTTATACTTGGAAGGCTGGGATAGTCAGCGTACGAAGAATTGAGCGTAACTTTTGCACACGGTGTCCGTTTTGGGCCCATAAGTACTTTTTGGAAATGTAGCGACCGTTTTGGATTGAACTCACTACTTCATCGTGACGTATGAGGGATTTCAGCCATTTTTCTAAGGAATGAGCAATTTTATATTTGGAAGGCTTGAATAGTCGGTGTACGAAGAATTGAGCGTAACTTTTGCACACGGTGTCCGTTTTGGGCCCATAAATACTTTTTGGAAATGTAGCGACCGTTTTGGATAGAACTCACAACTTTATCGTGATGTATGAGGGATTTCTACTATTTTTCGAAAGAAGTAGCAATTTTATATTTGGAAGGCTTGGATAGTGGGTGTACGAAGTATTAAGCGTAACTTTTGCGCACGGTGACCATTTTGGGCCCATAAGTACTTTTTGGAAATGTAGCGACTGTTTTGGATTGAACTCACTACTTTGTCGTGACGATCGAGGGATTTCGGCCATTTTTTGAAAGAACGAGCACATTTATATTTGGAACGCTTGGATAGTCGGCGTACGAAGAATTGAGCGTAACGTTTGCACACGGTGTCCGTTTTGGGCCCATAAGTACTTTTTGGAAATGTAGCGACCGTTTTGGATTGAACTCACAACTGCATCGTGACGTTCGAGGGATTTCGGCCATTTATCGAAAGAATGAGCACTTTTATATTTGGAACGCTTGGATAGTCGGCGTACGAAGAATTGAGCGTAACGTTTGCACACGGTGTCCGTTTTGGGCCCATAAGTACTTTTTGGAAATGTAGCGACCGTTTTGGATTGAACTCACAACTGCATCGTGACGTTCGAGGGATTTCGGCCATTTATCGAAAGAATGAGCACTTTTATATTTGGAACGCTTGGATAGTCGGCGTACGAAGAATTGAGCGTAACGTTTGCACACGGTGTCCGTTTTGGGCCCATAAGTACTTTTTGGAAATGTAGCGACCGTTTTGGATTGAACTCACAACTGCATCGTGACGTTCGAGGGATTTCGGCCATTTATCGAAAGAATGAGCACTTTTATATTTGGAACGCTTGGATAGTCGGCGTACGAAGAATTGAGCGTAACGTTTGCACACGGTGTCCGTTTTGGGCCCATAAGTACTTTTTGGAAATGTAGCGACCGTTTTGGATTGAACTCACAACTGCATCGTGACGTTCGAGGGATTTCGGCCATTTATCGAAAGAATGAGCACTTTTATATTTGGAACGCTTGGATAGTCGGCGTACGAAGAATTGAGCGTAACGTTTGCACACGGTGTCCGTTTTGGGCCCATAAGTACTTTTTGGAAATGTAGCGACCGTTTTGGATTGAACTCACAACTGCATCGTGACGTTCGAGGGATTTCGGCCATTTATCGAAAGAATGAGCACTTTTATATTTGGAACGCTTGGATAGTCGGCGTACGAAGAATTGAGCGTAACGTTTGCACACGGTGTCCGTTTTGGGCCCATAAGTACTTTTTGGAAATGTAGCGACCGTTTTGGATTGAACTCACAACTGCATCGTGACGTTCGAGGGATTTCGGCCATTTATCGAAAGAATGAGCACTTTTATATTTGGAACGCTTGGATAGTCGGCGTACGAAGAATTGAGCGTAACGTTTGCACACGGTGTCCGTTTTGGGCCCATAAGTACTTTTTGGAAATGTAGCGACCGTTTTGGATTGAACTCACAACTGCATCGTGACGTTCGAGGGATTTCGGCCATTTATCGAAAGAATGAGCACTTTTATATTTGGAACGCTTGGATAGTCGGCGTACGAAGAATTGAGCGTAACTTTTGCACACGGTGTCCATTTTGGGCCCATAAGTACTTTTTGGAAATGTAGCAACCATTTTGGATTGAACTCACAACTTCATTGTGATGTATGAGGGATTTCGGCCATTTTTTGAAAGAAGTAGTAATTTTATATCTGGAAGGCTTGGATAGTCGGCGTACGAAGAATTGAGCGTAACTTTTGCACACGGTGTCCGTTTTGGGCCCATAAGTACTTTTTGGAAATGTAGCGACCGTTTTGGATTGAACTCACAACTGCATCGTGACATTTGAGGGATTTGGGCCATTTTTCAAGAGAACGAGCACTTTTATATTTGGAAGGCTTGGATAGTCGGCGTACGAAGAATTGAGCGGAACTTTTGCACACGGTGTCCGTTTTGGGCCCATAAGTACTTTTTGGAAATGTAGCGACCGTTTTGGATTGAACTCACTACTTCGTCATGACGTATGAGAGATTTCGGCCATTTTTCTAAAGAATGAGTAATTTTATATTTGGAAGGCTTGGATTGTCAGCGTACGATGAATTGAGCGTAACTTTTACACACGGTGTCCGTTTTGGGCCCATAAGTACTTTTTGGAAATGTAGCGACCGGTTTGGATTGAACTCACAACTCCATCGTGACATTTGAGGGATTTGGGCCATTTTTCAAGAGAACGAGCACTTTTATGTTTGGAAGGCTTGGATAGTCGGCGTACGAAGAATTGAGCGTAACTTTTGCACACGGTGTCCGTTTTGGGCCCATAAGTACTTTTTGGAAATGTAGCGACCGTTTTGGATTGAACTCACAACTTTATCGTGATGTATGAGGGATTTTTTCTATTTTTCGAAAGAAGTAGCAACTTTATATTTGGAAGGCTTGGATAGTCGGTGTACGAAGAATTGAGCGTAACTTTTGCACACGGTGACCATTTTGGGCCCATAATTACTTTATGGAAATGTAGCTACAGTTTTGGATTGAACTCACTACTTTGTCATGACGATCGAGGGATTTCAGCCATTTTTTGAAAGAACGAGCATATTTATTTTTGGAACGCTTGGATAGTCGGCATACGAATAATTGAGCGTAACTTTTGCACACGGTGTCCGTTTTGGGCCCATAAGTACTTTTTGGAAATGTAGCGACCGTTTTGGCTTGAACTCACTACTTCGTCGTGACGTATGAGGGATTTCGGCCATTTTTCTAAAGAATGAGTAATTTTATATTTGGAAGGCTTGGATAGTTAGCGTACAACGAATTGAGCGTAACTTTTACACACGATGTCCGTTTTGGGCCCATAAGTACTTTTTGGAAATGTAGCGACCGTTTTGGATTGAACTCACTACTTCGTCGTGACGTATGAGGGATTTCTACCATTTTTCTAAAGAATGAGTAATTTTATATTTGGAAGGCTTGGATAGTCAGCGTATGATGAATTGAGCGTAACTTTTACACACGGTGTCCGTTTTGGGCCCATAAGTACTTTTTGGAAATGTAGCGACCGTTTTGGATTGAACTCACAACTTCATCGTGACATTTGAGGGATTTTGTCAATTTTTCAAAAGAATGAGCACTTTTATATTTGGAAGGCTTGGATAGTCGGCGTACGAAGAATTGAGCGTAACTTTTGCACACAGTGTCCGTTTTGGGCCCATAAGTACTTTTTGGAAATGTAGCGACCGTTTCGGATTGAACTCACAACTTCATCGTGACATTTGAGGGATTTTGTCAATTTTTCAAAAGAATGAGCACTTTTATATTTGGAAGGCTTGGATAGTCGGCGTACGAAGAATTGAGCGTAACTTTTGCACACGGTGTCCGTTTTGGGCCCATAAGTACTTTTTGGAAATGCAGCGACCGTTTTGGATTGAACTCACTATTTCATCATGACGTATGTGGGATTTTGGCTATTTTTCAAACGAATGGGCAATTTTATATCTGGAAGGCTTGGATAGTCGGCGTACGAAGAATTGAATGTAACTTTTGCACACGGTCTCCGTTTTGGGCCCATAAGTACTTTTTGGTAATGTAGCGACCGTTTTTGGATTGAACTCACTACTTCATCATGACGTTTGAGGGATTTCAGCCATTTCTCGAAAGAACGAGCATTTTTATTTTTGGAACGCTCGGATAGTCGACGTACGAAGAATTGAGCATAACTTTTGCATACGGTGTCCGTTTGGGCCCATAAGTACTCTTTGGAAATGTAGCGATCGTTTTGGATTGAACTCACCGCTTCAACGTAATGTATGAGGGATTTCAGCCATTTTTCGAAAGAATTAACACTTTTATACATGGAAGGCTTGAATAGTCGACGTACGAAGAATTGAGCGTAACTTTTGCACGGGTGTCCGTTTTTGGCCTATAAGTACTCTTTGAAAATATAGCGACCATTTTGGATTGAACTCACAACTTCATCGTGACGTTTGAGGGATTTTGTCCATTTTTCAAAAGATTGAGCACTTTTATATTTGGAAGGCTTGGATAGTCGGCGTACGAAGAATTGAGCGTAACTTTTGCACACGGTGTCCGTTTTGGGCCCATAAGTACTTTAAATGTAGCGACCGTTTTGGATTAAACTCACTATTTCATCGTGACGTATGAGGGAGTTCGGCTATTTTTCAAAAGAATGAGCAATTTTATATTTGAAAGGCTTGGATAGACGGCGTACGAAGAATAGAGCTTAACTTTTGCACACGGTGTCCGTTTTGGGCCCATAAGTACTTTAAATGTAGCGACCGTTTTGGATTAAACTCACTATTTCATCGTGACGTATGAGGGAGTTCGGCTATTTTTCAAAAGAATGAGCAATTTTATATTTGAAAGGCTTGGATAGACGGCGTACGAAGAATAGAGCTTAACTTTTGCACACGGTGTCCGTTTTGGGCCCATAAGTACTTTAAATGTAGCGACCGTTTTGGATTAAACTCACTATTTCATCGTGACGTATGAGGGAGTTCGGCTATTTTTCAAAAGAATGAGCAATTTTATATTTGAAAGGCTTGGATAGACGGCGTACGAAGAATAGAGCTTAACTTTTGCACACGGTGTCCGTTTTGGGCCCATAAGTACTTTTTGGAAATGTAGCGACCGTTTTGGATTGAACTCACAACTCCGTCGTGACATTTGAGGGATTTGGGCGATTTTTAAAAAGAATGAGCACTTTTATTTTTGGAAGGCTTGGATAGTCGGCGTACGAAGAATTGAGCGTAACTTTTGCACACGGTGTCCGTTTTGGGCCCATAAGTACTTTTTGGAAATGTAGCGACCGTTTTGGATTAAACTCACTATTTCATCGTGACGTATGAGGGAGTTCGGCTATTTTTCAAAAGAATGAGCAATTTTATATTTGAAAGGCTTGGATAGACGGCGTACGAAGAATTGAGCGTAACTTTTGCACACGCTGTCCGTTTTGGGCCCATAAGTACTTTTTGGAAATGCAGCGACCGTTTTGGATTGAACTCACAACTCCATCGTGACATTTGAGCGATTTGGGTCATTTTTCAAAAGAACGAGCACTTTTATGTTTGGAAGGCTTGGATAGTCGGCGTACGAAGAATTGAGCGTAGCTTTTGCACACGGTGTCCGTTTCGGGCCCATAAGTACTTTTTGGAAATGTAGCGAACGTTTTGGGTTGAACTCACAACTTCGTCGTGACGTTTGTTTGATTTCAGCCATCTCTCGAAAGAATGAGCTCTTTTATATTTGGAAAGCTCAGAGAGTCGACGTACAAAGAATTGAGCGTAACTTTTGCACACGGTGTCCGTTTTGGGTCCAAAAGTACTTTTTGGAAATGTAGCGACCTTTTTGGATTGAACTCACAACTTCATCGTGATGTAAGAGAGATTTCAACCATTTTTCAAACGAATGGACAATTTTACATTTGGAAGGCTTGGATAGTCGGCGTACGAAGTATTGAACTTAACTTTTGCACACGGTCTCCGTTTTGGGCCCATAAGTACTTTTTGGTAATGTAGCGACCGTTTTGGATTGAACTCACAACTTCATCATGACATTTGAGGGATTTCAGCCATTTTTCGAAAGAACGAGCATTTTTATATTTGGAACGCTCGGATAGTCGACGTACGAAGAATTGAGCGTCACTTTTGCACACGGTGTCCGTTTCGGGCCCATATGTACTCTTCGGAAATGTTGCGATCGTTTTGGATTGAACTCAACGCTTCATCGTAATGTATGAGGGATTTCGGCCATTTATCGAAAGAATTAACAATTTTATACTTGGAAGGCTTGAATAGTCGACGTACGAAGAATTGAGCGTAACTTTTGCACGAGTGTCCGTTTTGGGCCCATAAGTACTTTTTGGAAATGTAGCGACCGTTTTGGATTGAACTCACTATTTCATCGTGACGTATGAGGGATTTCGGCTATTTTTCAAAAGAATGAGCAATTTTATATTTGAAAGGCTTGGATAGTCGGCGTATGAAGAATTGAGCTTAACTTTTGCACACGGTGTCCGTTATGGGCCCATAAGTACTTTTTGGAAATGTAGCGACCGTTTTGGATTGAACTCACTACTTCGTCATGACGTACGAGGCATTTCGGCCATTTTTCTAAAGAATGAGCAATTTTATATTTGGAAGGCTTGGATAGTCGGCGTACGAAGAATTGAGTGTAACTTTTGCACAAGGTGTCCGTTTTGGGCCCCTATGTACTTTTTGGAAATGTAGCGACCGTTTTGGATTGAACTCACTACTTTGTCGTGACGATCGAGGGATTTCGGCCATTTTTTGAAAGAAAGAGCACTTTTATATTTGGAACGCTTGGATAGTCGGCGTATAAAGAATTGAGCGTAACTTTTGCACACGGTGACCATTTTGGGCCCATAAGTACTTTATGGAAATGTAGCGACCGTTTTGGATTGAACTCACTACTTTGTCGTGACGATCGAGGGATTTCGGCCATTTTTTGAAAGAAAGAGCACATTTATATTTGGAACGCTTGGATAGTCGGCGTATAAAGAATTGAGCGTAACTTTTGCACACGGTGTCCGTTTTTGGCCCATAAGTACTTTTTGGAAATGTAGCGACCGTTTTGGATTGAACTCACTACTTTGTCGTGACGATCGAGGGATTTTGGCCATTTTTTGAAAGAACGAGCACATTTATATTTGGAACGCTTGGATAGTCGGCGTACGAAGAATTGAGCGTAACTTTTGCACACGGTGTCCGTTTTTGGCCCATAAGTACTTTTTGGAAATGTAGCGACCGTTTTGGATTGAACTCACAACTCCATCGTGACATTTGAGGGATTTGGGCCATTTTTCAAAAGAACGAACACTTTTATATTTGGAAGGCTTGGATAGTCGGTGTACGAAGAATTGAGCGTAACTTTTGCACACGGTGTCCGTTTTGGGCCCATAAGTACTTTTAGGAAATGTAACGACCGTTTTGGATTAAACTCACTATTTCATCGTGACGTATGAGGGAGTTCGGCTATTTTTCAAAAGAATGAGCAATTTTACATTTGAAAGGCTTGGATAGACGGCGTACGAAGAATAGAGCTTAACTTTTGCACACGGTGTCTGTTTTGGGCCCATAAGTACTTTTTGGAAATGTAGCGACCGTTTTGGATTGAACACACTACTTCGTCATGACGTACGAGGCATTTCAGCAATTTTTCTAAAGAATGAGCAATTTTATATTTGGAAGGCTTGGATAGTCGGCGTACGAAGAATTGAGCTTAACTTTTGCACACAGTGACCGTTTCGGACCCATAAGTACTCTTTGGAAATGTAGCGACCATTTTGAATTGAACTCACCGCTTCATCGTAATGTATGAGGGATTTTCGCTATTTTTCAAAAGAATGAGCAATTTTATATTTGAAAGGCTTGGATAGTCGGCGTACGAAGAATTGAGCGTAACTTTTGCACTCGGTGTCCGTTTTGGGCCCATAAGTACTTTTTGGAAATGTAGCGACCGTTTTGGATTGAACTCACAACTTCGTCGTGACGTTTGTTGTATTTCAGCCATCTTTCGAAAGAATGAGCTCTTTTATATTTGGAAAGCTCAGAGAGTCGGCGTACGAAGAATTGAGCGTAACTTTTGCACACGGTGTCCGTTTTGGGTCCATAAGTACTTTTTGGAAATGTAGCGACCTTTTTGGATTGAACTCACAACTTCATCGTTACGTGAGATAGATTTCAACCATTTTTCAAACGAATGGGCAGTTTTATATTTGGAAGGCTTGGATAGTCGGCGTACGAAGAATTGAACGTAACTTTTGCACACGGTCTCCGTTTTGGGCCCATAAGTACTTTTTGGTAATGTAGCGACCATTTTGGATTGAACTCACTACTTCATCATGACATTTGAGGGATTTCAGCCATTTCTCGGAAGAACGAGCGTTTTTATATTTGGAACGCTCGGATAGTCGACGTACGAAGAATTGAGCGTAACTTTTGCACACGGTGTCCGTTTCGGGCCCATAAGTACTCTATGGAAATGTAACGATCGTTTTGGATTGAACTCACCGCTTCATCGTAATGTATGAGGGATTTCAGCCATTTTTTGAAAGAATTAACACATTTATACTTCGAAGGCTTGAATAGTCGACGTACGAAGAATGGAGCTTAACTTTTGCACGGGTGTCCGTTTTGGGCCCATAAGTACTTTTTGGAAATGTAGCGACCGTTTTGGATTGAACTCACCACTTCGTCGTGACGTTTGAGGGATTTTGACCATTTTTCAAAAGAAGGAGCACTTTTATATTTGGAAGGCTGGGATAGTCGGCGTACGAAGAATTGAGCGTAACTTTTGCACCCGGTGTCCATTTTGGGCCCATAAGTACTTTTTGGAAATGTAGCGACCGTTTTGGATTGAACTCACTATTTCATCGTGACGTACGAGGGATTTCGGCTATTTTTCAAAAGAATGAGCAATTTAATATTTGAAAGGCTTGGATAGTCGGCGTACGAAGAATTGAGCGTAACTTTTGCACACGGTGTCCATTTTGGGCCCATAAGTACTTTTTGGAAATGTAGCGACCGTTTTGGATTGAACTCACTATTTCATCGTGACGTACGAGGGATTTCGGCTATTTTTCAAAAGAATGAGCAATTTTATATTTGAAAGGCTTGGATAGTCGGCGTACGAAGAATTGAGCTTAATTTTTGCACACGG
>NW_019249659.1:0-1332 GCF_002742605.1 Olea europaea var. sylvestris
GTAAACGTGGGTAAAAATTTGTATATGATAGATAAAATATAAAATTGTGATAGTAACATTTTTACGAGACTTAAAAAAACAAGAATAACTTGCATAATTCTTGAAAGCATCTACAAATAATCTCTTCTTCATGATTGCCTTGTGCCAAAGGCACCCTTATGAGGATGAGAATTAACGAGTAAATTTCATTCACGGTTGCTATATTTTTACTCAATCACAATTAGGTAACTATATTGCAATTTTGTTCAATCAAGTAACTATACTTTAATTTAATTTCAATCAGGTAATCCGTCTAATTTTAAAAGTTGTAATCTAACAAAATTATCTTAATTGAAATGAAATTAAAAGTACAGCTACCTAATTAAAATAAAAATAAAAATTTATTTTATTCGATTGAAATTTAATATATAATGTAGTTATTCGATTAAATAAAATTTAATTACAATTGACTCTTTTGAAGTACAATAAAAGCACAGTTAAACCGTATGTAGGCTAACCGTGCGTAGTGCAGAAGAAAATCAAATTTTATTGGGGACGAAAATAATAATGTGCCTGGGAAATCACCTGTTGAACGAGCTTTTTAAATCCCAGTTGAAAAAAGCTGTGATTCAGTTCAAAAATTAAGAAAGAAAACTGCGAAATAATGGCAACAGATAGACACTCTTCTTCCATCTCCGCACCTGATGAAAATCACATGTAAGATTGCTTCTCTTACTTTTACAATATTTTTTTCCCATTTTTTCGGGGTTTAGAAATGAAACTACTTTGTTAATTTGAACCAGAACGTTCAGCAATGTTTGCCAACGGTGAAATTTGTTTGAACTATTTTGTTATTGAGTACTATTGAAAATCGTCATATTTTGTTGGTATATGGAGAGAATTGCATTTCTTTGTGACTTCAGAGGGATGATGATGCGAGATTTCGTGCATATATGGTACGGCTCTATAATTATGAGCACGAATTGGTACTTGCGTTAAAGTGGAACTAGATAAACTGAGGGGTTTCTTTTTCATTTTTTTTTCGGACAAAGTTTAGATGGATCAGGGCGTGGTATTTCATGGGATGCGTTACACAATATCAATCAACTCTATATGATGAAGCCCTTACTCATAATTTTTTCTGAGGTTAATACTAAGTTCCTTCCATCCTTCTTTAAGATTTTGATGCAAGCAAGCCTTACGGACCTCTGAGGCTTGCATGATTTTGTGGTGTTTTTCAAATCCTTCTTAAGAATTTTGTTCTTTTAAAATCAAAGAACTTTTTGTTCAATTGGCTGTTTATTAGATACCCAGTTTGTTAGAAAAAAGAGAAAGGGGGGGGGGGGGGGGGGG
>NW_019249660.1:0-1332 GCF_002742605.1 Olea europaea var. sylvestris
AGCTTTCCAGTTCTCTAGATCTGTGCTCCAATGGAGCAGGAATTTTAGTTTTGGGAATTCCCCTTCACTTGGTTCCCACGCACTGTCATCAAACAATAAGTTTTTCAGTTTGAGCCCTTCAAGATTGGGCAATGAACCAAGAATTGCCATGTTTTTCGGAGATAATCTGCAACGAGACAGTGTTGAGTTTTTTAGTCTCGCTGCAAGAGCAAAGTTCTCCGACAGAGGATCATACCGGTAATCAAAGAAGCACTTCAAATCTTCAAGTTGATGTAGATGGATTAAAATATTTTTAAGACAATATGATGACAACTCAGTGTGTGCGTCATATCTGATTGCCAATTTCTTAAGGTTTGGAATCATCTGAAGGACCTCTTTGGTAAATTTGAAAATTTTCACGCCCTGAAGTGTTTGCAGGTTTTCCCATAAAACATTTTTTTCTTGATTTGTTGACACAGAACGGAAGTATGAAAAAAAAAGCAAAAGATTTACCAACATAAATCTTGAAATAAGAAAATTGGAATTCTCCAAGAATGAAACTTGTATATTCTTCAATGATGACGGAAAACGTTCCAAAAGCCATTAAATAGGCATTACAAGAAACCCTAAAACATAGAAAAAAAATAAAACGTTCCAAAAATAGCGAAAATTCAAAACGGAAAATACGGAAATTAATTATTCGGAGGTCTAAACGAAGGAATTTGGCTAAAATCCCGAGATCTCGTGTCTATGTCCCGAGTCCAATTTCTCGGGCCGTTTCGAATCAACTTGCCAAATTTCAGCCCATTCCGACACCGTCACAACAAATGATAAAATTGTCCCTGGTGCAATTTTTCTTTGTTAATTTTCTGTCCAAAACTTCTTCAAACTCCAAAGATAATTGTCCTATATCAGTCTCCCCCACCTTTGAAGAACTCGACCTTAAGTTATATTCCGGATAGAGTGGAACATCATCACAAAACTCATACAGATCAGCCACATTGAAGGTGCGAGAGATGTTCATACTAATAGGCAGGTCGATCACATATGCACTGTCATTGATTTTCTTGATCACCTTGTATGGCCCATATTTTCTCGGCTTCAGCTTGTTGTAGGAACCAATTGGTAATCGTTCCTTGCATAGAAACACCATCACTTGATCACCTTCCACAAATAGTTTCTCACGCCTCTTGCTGTCTGCCGCAGCCTTATACTTCGCATTTTTTTCTTCCAACTGAGCCTTCACTTCCGCCTGAACATCACGAGCCTATTCAGCCATATTTTCAGCAGCCACATTGGAACCAGCAACCTTAGGGAGGCGAGCCAAGTCCAATGCATGTTTAGGAGGCTTCA
>NW_019249661.1:0-1332 GCF_002742605.1 Olea europaea var. sylvestris
TAAAATTGCCCTCGGAGCGATTTTTGTTTCCGATCAACCTGTCAACTTTGAGCCCATTCCGACACCGTCGCGAAAAATGACGAGATTGTTCCTGGCGCGGTTTTTGTTTTCAATCAACATGTCAAATTTTAGCCCATTCCGACACCGTCGCGAAAAATGACGAAATTGCCCCTGGCACGATTTTTGTTTACGAAATTGCCCCTGGCGCGGTTTATGTTTACGATCAACCTGTCAAATTTTAGCCCATTCCGAAACAGTCGCGAAAAATAACGAAATTGCCCTCGACGCGATTTTTGTTTCCGATCAACCTGTCAAATTTTAACCCAGTCCGGCCCCGTCACGAAAAATGACGAAATTGCCCCCGACGCGATTTTTTTTTCCGATCAACCTGTCAAATTGGAGCCCATTCCGACACCGTCGCGAAAAATAACGAAATTGCCATCGGCGCGGTTTTTGTTTCCGATCAACCTGCCAAATTTAAGCCCATTCCGACACCGTCGCGAAAAATGACGAAATTGCCCCCAACCCGATTTTTGTTTCCTATAAACGTGTCAAACTTTATCCCATTTCGACACCGTGGCGAAAAATGAAGAAATTGCCCCCGGCGAGAATTTTGTTTCTGATCAACCTGTCAAATTTTAGCCCATTCCGACACCGTCGCGAAAAATGACGAAATTGTCCCCAACGCGATTTTTGTTTCCTACCAATCAGTCAAATTTTAGCCGATTCCGACACCGTCGCGAAAAATGACGAAATTGTCCCCAACGCGATTTTTGTTTCCTACCAATCAGTCAAATTTTAGCCGATTCCGACACCGTCGCGAAAAATGACGAAATTGTCCCCAACGCGATTTTTGTTTCCTACCAATCAGTCAAATTTTAGCCGATTCCGACACCGTCGCGAAAAATGACGAAATTGTCCCCAACGCGATTTTTGTTTCCTACCAATCAGTCAAATTTTAGCCGATTCCGACACCGTCGCGAAAAATGACGAAATTGTCCCCAACGCGATTTTTGTTTCCTACCAATCAGTCAAATTTTAGCCGATTCCGACACCGTCGCGAAAAATGACGAAATTGCCTCTGGCGCGGTTTTTGTTTCCGATCAACTTGTCAAATTTTAGCCCATTCCGACGCCGTTGCGTAAAATGACGAAATTACCCCCGGCACAATTTTTGTTTCCCATCAACCTGTCAAATTTTAGCCCATTCCGACACCGTCACGAAAAATGAAGAAATTGCCCCCAGCGCAATTTTTGTTTCCGACAAACGTGTCAAATTTTATCCCATTTCCACACCGTCGCGAAAAATGAAGAAATTGCCCCCGGCGCGATT
>NW_019249662.1:0-1332 GCF_002742605.1 Olea europaea var. sylvestris
GACATATTTAATACGGAAATTAATTATTCGGAAGCCTAAACGAAGGAATTTGGCTTAAATCTCGTGATCCCGGGTCTGTGCCCTCAGTCCTATTTCTGGGGCCGTTTGCAATCAACCTACCAAATTTTGGGCCATTCCGACACCGTCGCGACAAATGATAAAATTGCTCTTGGTGCGATTTTGTGTTGTTAATTTTCTGTCCAACACATCATCAACCTGACATATTTGGAAATTAATTATTCGGAGGCCTAAATGAAGGAATTTGGATGAAATCCCGTGATCCCGGGTCTTCTTCCCGAGTCTAATCTCTGGGGCCGTTTCCAATCAACCTGCCAAATCTCGGGCCATTCCAACACCGTCGAGACAAATGACGTAATTGGCCCTCGTGCGGTTTTTCTTTGTTAATTTTCTGTCCAACACTTCTTCAACCTAACATATTTAATACGGAAATTAATTATTCAGAGGACTAAATGAAGGAATTTGGCAAAAATCCCGTGATCCTGGGTCCGTGCCCCTAGTCCAATTTCTCTGACCGTTTCCAATCAACCGGCCAAATTTTGGCCCATTCCGACATCGTGGTGACAAATGACGAAAATGCCCCTGGTACGGTTTCTCTTTGTTAATTTTCTGTCCAACACTTCTTCAACCTGACATAATTAATACGGAAATCAATTATTCGGAGGCCTAAACGAAGGTATTTGGCCAAAATCCCGTGATCCCGGGTCTGTGCCCCGAGTCCAATTTCTGGGGCCGTTTCCAATCAACCTGCCAAATTTCGGCCCATTTCGACACCGTCGCGACAAATGACGAAATCGCCCCTGTGCGGTTTTTTTTATTAATTTTCTGTCCAACACTTCTTCAACATGACATAATTAATACGGCAATTAATTATTCGGAGGTCTAAACGAAGAAATTTGGCTAAAATCTCGTGATCTTGGGTCTGTGCCCCCAGTCCAATTTATAGGGCCGTTTCCAATCAACCCGCCAAATTTCAGCCCATTCCGACACCGTCGTGAAAAATGACAAAATTGCCCCTGATGCGGTTATACGTTGTTAATTTTCTGTCCAACACATCTTCTACCCGACATAATTAATATGGAAATTAATTACTCGGAGGCCTAAACGAAGGAATTTGGATAAAATCCAGTGATCCCGGGTTTGCGCCCCGAGTTCAATTTCTGGGGCCGTTTCAAATCAACCTGCCAAATTTCGGCCCATTTCGACACCGTCACGACAAATGAAGAAATTACCCCAGGTGCGATTTTTCTTTGTTAATTTTCTATCCAAACCTTCTTCAACCTGACATAATTAATACGGAAATTAATTATTCGG
>NW_019249663.1:0-1332 GCF_002742605.1 Olea europaea var. sylvestris
TTTCGCGACGGTGTCGGAATGAGCTGAAATTTGGCCGGTTGATTGAAAGCGAAAATCGCGCCGGGGCCAATTTCGTCTTTTTTTGCGATGGTGTCAGAATGGGCTTAAATTTGATTGGTTGATCGAAAACAAAAATCGGGCCAGGGGCAATTTCGTCATTTTTCGCGACGGTGTCAGAATGGGCTAAAATTGTACAGGTTGATGGGAAACAAAAATTGCGCCGGGGGGAATTTCTTCATTTTTCGCGACGGTGTCGAAATTATCAGAAATTTGACAGGTTGATCGGAAACAAAAATTGCGCCGGGGGTTATTTCGTCATTTTTCGCGACAGTGTCGGAATGGGCGAAAAGTTGACAGGTTGATCGGAAACAAAAATCGCGCCGGGGGCAATTTCTTCATTTTTCGCGACGCTGTCGGAATGAGCTGAAATTTGGCTGGTTGGTGGGAAGTAAAAATCGCGCCGGGGCCAATTTCGTCTTTTTTCACGATGGTGTCGGAATGGGCTAAAATTTGTTTGGTTGATCGAAAAAAAATCGGGCCAGGGGCAATTTCGTCATTTTTCGCTACGGTGTCGGAATGGGCTAAAATTTGACAGATTGATCTGAAACAAAAATCGCGCCGGGTGCAATTTCGTCATTTTTCGCGACGGTTTCGGAAATGGGCTAAAATTCTACAGGTTGATGGGAAACAAAAATTGCGCCGAGGGAAATTTCTTCATTTTTTGCGACGGTGCCGGAATGTGCAGAAATTTGACAGGTTGATCGGAAACAAAATCCGCGCCAGGGGCAATCTCGTCATTTTTCGCGACGGTGTCGGAATGGGCTAAAATTTGACAGGTTGATCGGAAACAAAAACCGCGCCAGGGGCAATTTCGTCATTTTTCGCGACGGTGTCGGAATGGGCTAAAATTCTGATGGTTGATGGGAAACAAAAATTGCGCCGAGGGAAATTTCTGCATTTTTCGCGACGGTGCCGGAATGTGCAGAAATTTGATAGGTTGATCGGAAACAAAAACCGCGCCAGGGGTAATTTCGTCATTTTTCGCGACGGTGGCGGAATGGGCTAAAATTTGGCAGGTTGGTCGGAAACAAAAACTGCGACAGGGGCAATTTCGTCATTTTTCGCGATGGTGTCGGAATGTGCTGAAATTTTGCGGGTTGATTGGAAACAAAAACTGCGGCGGGGGCAATTTCTTTATTTTTCGCGACGGTGTCAGAATTGGCAGAAATTTTGCTGGTTGACTGGAAGCAAAAATCACGCCGTGGGCAATTTCGTCGTTTTTCGTGACGGTATCGGAATGGGCTGAAATTTGGCTGGTTGACGGGAAACAAA
>NW_019249664.1:0-1332 GCF_002742605.1 Olea europaea var. sylvestris
ATTGCCCCGACGCGATTTTTGTTTCCGATCAATCGGTCAAATTTCAGCCAGTTTCGACACCGTCGCGAAAAATGACTATTATTTATCCGGCGCGATTTTTGTTTCCGATCAACCAGCCAAATTTCAGTCCGTTTAGACACCGTCGCGAGAAATTACGAAATTGCCCCGGCGGTATTTTCGTTTCCGATCAACCAGCCAAATTTCAGCCCGTTTCGACACCGTCGCGAAAAGTGGCTAAAATTGCCCCGGCGAGATTTTTGTTTCCTATTAACCGATCAAATTTCAGCCAGCTTCGACGCCGTCGCGGAGAATGATTAAAATTGCCCCTGCGCGATTTTTGTTTCCGATCAAGCAGTCGAATTTCTGCCAGTTTCGACACCGTCGCGAAAAATGACGAAATTGGCCCGGCGCGATTTTTGTTTCCGATCAACCTGTCAAATTTCAGCCAGTTTCGACACCGCCGCGAAAAATGACTAAAATTGCCTCGGCGCGATTTTTTTTTCCAATCAACCAGTCAAATTTCAGGCAGTTTCGACACCGTCGCGAAAAATGACGAAATTGCCCCGGCGGGATTTTTGTTTCCGATCAACCGGTCAAATTTCAGCCAGTTTCGACGCCGTCGCGAAATATGACGAAACTGCCGCGGCGCGATTTTTGTTTACGATTAACCAGTCAAATTTCAGCCAGTTTCGACGCCGTCGCGAAA
Organism: Olea europaea var. sylvestris; assembly: GCF_002742605.1. Classification (NCBI taxonomy): domain Eukaryota; kingdom Viridiplantae; phylum Streptophyta; class Magnoliopsida; order Lamiales; family Oleaceae; genus Olea; species Olea europaea. The sequence goes on from NW_019249664.1 coordinate 707, forward strand.
TATGACGAAACTGCCGCGGCGCGATTTTTGTTTACGATTAACCAGTCAAATTTCAGCCAGTTTCGACGCCGTCGCGAAATATGACGAAACTGCCGCGGCGCGATTTTTGTTTACGATTAACCAGTCAAATTTCAGCCAGTTTCGACGCCGTCGCGAAATATGACGAAACTGCCGCGGCGCGATTTTTGTTTACGATTAACCAGTCAAATTTCAGCCAGTTTCGACGCCGTCGCGAAAAATGACGAAATTGGCCCGGCGCGATTTTTGTTTCCGATCAACCGGTCAAATTTCAGCCAGTTTCGACACCGTCGCGAAAAATGAAGAAACTGCCCCGGGGCGATTTTTGTTTCCGATCAACCAGTCGAATTACTGCCAGCTTTGACACCGTCGCGAAAAATGACTATAATTGCCCAGGCGCGATTTTTTTTTCCGATCAACCTGCCAAATTTCAGCCAGTTTCGACGCCGTCGCGAAAAATGACGAAACTGCCCCGGCGCGATTTTTGTTTACGATTAACCAGTCAAATTTCAGCCAGTTTCGACACCGTTGCGAAAAATGACGAAATTGCCCCGGCGCGATTTTTGTTTCCAATCACCCAGTCAAATTTCAGCCAGTTTCGACACCGT
>NW_019249665.1:0-1332 GCF_002742605.1 Olea europaea var. sylvestris
CCTGCTAGTAAGTCTGCACCTTCCACCCCTAGTGGTGATGCCTATAAAGTGTTGGAAACACCTACATTTGAGCCTACAGTATTCTGTTTTAACACTTCCTCATGAGTTAGAAATTCTATTAAGCCCTTTAACTATTGCTTTCTTTCAGAGGATAATAAAACATTGTACGTATATTTTACTGCTCATCAAACATTTATTAAGCAGTTTAAAGTAAACTTGGAGGAATATTTGTTGGTGGAGTTGGATGAAGTTGTTTGTTTTCATGAACTAAAGAAGATTCTTACTTTTGAAAGAAAGTTTAATGAGATTGTTGTGAAGGAGTACTATTTAAAGATTCCAAAGAATATTGCTCAAATGAGAAATCCATTTCGATGGAGGACATTTATTAGAGTGAGGTTGGTGACATTCAGTCCATCAGTCGTGAGAGATTGGTTTGGAATTGACGAAGCATTTGAGAGTAGCGATGCCGAATTGACCACAGATGTTGTAGCAAGGGAATTAATAGGAAGAAACTTGTCCGACCAGGTTGATAAATTATCGGTCTGCAAACTAACCCAAAAATACAAAATTATCTTCAAGATTCTACTTAACAATTTGGATCATATTACACATCGATCTGATCTTTCTCATCAAAGGGTATATTAAGAACCAAAGTGGCTTTAGACTTGATCAATGTGATTTTTGATAGAATTATCTATGAGAGACCAAGGAGGTCCAAACAATATATCAACTAATGCAGTCCAAACAAGTAAATCAATCGGTCATGACTGATTGGGTGCTACAGGTAAATATATTTCTTCGCTACAATTTTAAGGTTTTCATGTCCTAAACGAGATGCAATCTTCATCTTCCATATAACAACATATATATAAATATATATTCACCATCTTGGACTCGTTTGATTGGTCAAATAATTGAAAGAAGAAAATATTGTTTTAACCAATCAAAACTTTTAGGTAAGAGACATTTTGCCTTGAGTCTTTACATGAGTAAATAAAATCACTGAGGGATGAATCAACGCTTTGCGAAAAATTTGCATTTGCACAGTAAACCTACAGTTGTAAATGGTATATTGTTTGACCATCTCTAGTGAGTTCTGTCGGGCCGATGTTCCATTGAAGTATCTCAAAGAAAAAATCATGTTCTTCAATCGTAATTAAAGAAAACACACTTGAGAGTGAATGATATATTCCTACTTAAAGATCGGGCAACGTGGCATGAGTTAAGATTGACGAATCTTAATCCAAGTGTTGTTGTGGCCGAATACAATAGTAAAGTGGCAATAAAGTTAAGAGCGAAGGATTTGATGCCACTTTCTCGAAAAAAAAAAAA
>NW_019249666.1:0-1332 GCF_002742605.1 Olea europaea var. sylvestris
TGGAACGCTTGGAGAGTCGGCGTACGAAGAATTCAGCGTAACTTTTGCACACGGCGTCCATTTTGGGCCCATAAGTACTTTTTCGAAATGCCGCAACCGTTTTGGATTAAACTCACCACTTCGTCGTAACGTAAGAGGGATTTCGGCCATCTTTCGAAAGAATGAGCACTTGCATATTTGCAATGGTTGGAGAGTCGACGTACGAAGAATTGAGTGTAACTTTTGCACACGGTATCCGTTTTGGGCCCATAAGTACATTTTGGAAGTGTAGCGACCATTTTGGATTGAACTCACAACTTCATCTTGACCTACGAGGGATTTTGGCAATTTTTCGAAAGAATGAGCACTTGCATATTTAGAACGCTTGGAGAGTCGGGGGACGAAGAATTGAGAGTAACTTTTGCACACGGTGTCCGTTTTGGGCCCATAAGTACGTTTTGGAAATGTAGTGACCGTTTTGGATTGAACGCACCACTTCATTGTGATGTACGAGGGATTTTGGCAATTCTTCGAAAGAATGTGCACTTGCATGTTTCGAACGCTTGGAGAGTCGACGAACGAAGAATTGAGCGTAACTTTTGCACACGGTGTCCGTTTTGGGCCCGAAAGTACTTTTTGGAAATGTTGCGACCATTTTGGATTGAAATCACCACTTCATCATGACGTACTTGGGATTTTGGCCATTTTTCAAAAGAATGAGCACTTGCAAATTTAGAACGCTTGGAGAGTCGACGGACGAAGAATTCAGCGTAACTTTTGCACACGGCGTCTGTTTTGGGCCCATAAGTACTTTTCGAAAATGTAGCGACCGTTTCGGATTGAACTCACAACTTTGTTGTGACGTACGAGGGATTTTGGCCATTTTTCAAAAGAATGAGCACTTGCAAATTTAGAACGCTTGGAGAGTCGACGGACGAAGAATTCAGCGTAACTTTTGCACACGGCGTCTGTTTTGGGCCCATAAGTACTTTTCGAAAATGTAGCGACCGTTTCGGATTGAACTCACAACTTTGTTGTGACGTACGAGGGATTTTGGCCATTTTTCAAAAGAATGAGCACTTGCAAATTTAGAACGCTTGGAGAGTCGACGGACGAAGAATTCAGCGTAACTTTTGCACACGGCGTCCGTTTTGGGCCCATAAGTACTTTTTGGAAATGCAGCGATCGTTTTGGATTGAACTCACCACTTCATCGTGACGTACTAGGGATTTCGGCCATCTTTCGAAACAATGAGCACTTGCATATTTGTAATGGTTGGAGAGTCGGCGTACGAAGAATTGAGCGTAACTTTTGCACACGGTATCCGTTTTGGGCCCATAAGTACTTTTTGGA
>NW_019249667.1:0-1332 GCF_002742605.1 Olea europaea var. sylvestris
ATTAATTTCCTTATTAATCATGTTAGGTTGAAGAAGTGTTGGACAGAAAATTAACAAAGGAAAACCGCACCAGGGGCAATTTTATCATTTTTCGTGACGGTGTCGGAATGGGCTGAATTATGACAGGTTGATTGGAAACGACCTGCAAAATTGGACTCGGGGCACAGACTCGGGATCACGGGATTTTAGCTAAATTCCTTTGTTTGGGCATCCGAATAATTAATTTCGTTATTAATTATGTCAGGTTGAAGAAGTGTTGGAAAGAAAATTAACAAAGCAAAATCGCACGAGGCGCAATTTTGTCATTTGTCGCGATGGTGTCGGAATGGGACGAAATTTAGCAGGTTGATTGGAAGCGGCCCGCGAAATTGGACTCGGGGCACAGACCTGTGATCACGGGATTTTTGCCAAATTCCTTCATTTGGGCCTCCGAATAATTAATTTCCTTATTAATCATGTTAGGTTGAAGAAGCATTGGACAGAAAATTAACAAAGCAAAACCGCACCAGGGGCAATTTTGTCATTTTTTGTGACGGTGTCGGAATGGGCCGAAATATGACAGGTTGATTGGAAACGACCTGCGAAATTGGACTCGGGGCACAGACCCGGGATCACAGGATTTTAGCCAAATTCCTTCGTTTGGGCATCCGAATAATTAATTTCCTTATTAATTATGTCAGGTTGAAGAAGTTCTGGATTGAAAATTAACAAAGAAAAATCGCACCAAGGGCAATTTTGTCATTTGTCGCGACGGTGTCCAAATGGGCCAAAATTTGGCCAGCTGATTGGAAACGGCCCGCGAAATTGGACTCGGGGTACAGACCCGGGATCACGAAATTTTTGCCAAATTCCATTGTTTGGGCCTCTGAATACTTAATTTCCTTATTAATTGTGCCGGTTGAAGAAGTGCAGGACAGAAAATTAACAAAGCAAAACCGCACCAGTGGCAATTTTGTCATTTTTCACGACGGTGTCGGAATGGGATGAAATTTTGCAGGTTGAATGGAAACGGCCCGTGAAATTGGACTCGGGGCACAGACCCGTGATCACGGGATTTTAGCCAAATTCCTTCGTTTGAGCCTCCGAATAATTAATGTCCTTATTAATTACGTCAGGTTGAAGAATTGTTGGACAGAAAATTAACAAAGCAAAACCGCACCAGGGGCAATTTTATCATTTTTCACAACGGTGTCGAAATGGGCCTAATTATGAGAGGTCGATTGGAAACGACCCGCGAAATTGGACTCGGGCAACAGACTCGTGATCGTGGGATTTTAGCCAAATTCCTTCGTTTGGGCTTCCGAATAATTAATTTCCTTACTAATTATGTCA
>NW_019249668.1:0-1332 GCF_002742605.1 Olea europaea var. sylvestris
ATAAAAAATCGGTTTCCCCATTTGGACTATAGTGTGTGTGATTGTGAAAGGGAGAGAGGGAGGAGTGAAACTGCATAGAGAAACAGAATACTATGTGTCTAGCTCCATGTGACTCATCTCATCTTATGTGCTTTGCATTACAAGTCTTGTCCTTATTTCCTATACCTCACAACTTTTCTTCACACACACCCACACACTCAAAAGTGTGTATTTTCATCCCAATAAGGACATTTCTTTTCCTGAAATCTAGATCCAATTAAGGCTTTAAATTCTTGGAAACGCCTCATAAGAGATCTCCAAAGAAAAACAAACATAGATTTCTGTACATTTTCAACATATGGCTCGACTCCAAGATTTCAGTCTGAAAAAGGTATTGTTTTTGCTTCTTCTCTTGGTTTTCTTTACTTCAAAATTCAGTTCTGCACACCAACCAAAAAGTTTTGGTAGAAGAAGATCAGTGTTAGAGGTAGTAGAAAAAGATGAGCCAGTTATTAAGAAGAAAACTACTTCTACCAAACTATCTTCCTCAAAAAATACAACCAAGGTTATTAAATCCAACGCAAGTTCATCGAAGAACCAAACCAAGCTCATTAAATCCAATATTGGTTCAACCAAGAACCAAACCAAACTTATTAAACTTCCTTTTGATTCTGCCAAGAACAAAACCAAGCCTATTAAATCCACCTCTGATTCCATTAAAGATTCTAAAACCACTATCAAATCCCAGCTCAAGAAACTAAATTCCACTTCAAAAACCTCAAATTCTACTACGACAAAGACCAGTTCAATTTCCCCCAAGAAATCTTCAGATTTAACCAAACTGAGCTCATCCAAGAACAAAACAACAAAGCTCATTACCAGTAAAGAAACCAAAACCAAAATCCAGTTGGAAAAGATTCTCAGTGAGTCCAAATCCAAAAACCCAGAGAAAACCCAGCCCAAAAAAGCCCAAAAACAGTCACAGCCAAGCTGGATAGATCAAGATGATGATGAAGATGACTTGGTTTCTGGTTTCAGAGATCTCCCATCCAAGTTTCAAGAAACTCTCTTGCCAGATTTGGAAAGAATTTCCCAAACCTCTAAAGTTTATCTTACAAAATACAATAAAGAATTTACCAAAGGATTCAAACCATACGTTGGGAACAAATATGCTCCCATGATTGCCTCTATAGCCTCATTTGCCTTCATTTTGATCCCACTGGTTCTCGTTTCTCTAATTTTCAACAGAATCACAGCCTATTTTTCACTTCAAAAAGTCTTGATTTTTATCCAAGCTTATTTGACCATATATTTCTCCATGCTCTGCTTATCTTCTTTGGTCACTGGGCTTGA
>NW_019249669.1:0-58586 GCF_002742605.1 Olea europaea var. sylvestris
AAAAAAAAAATACAGCTTAACCACCGATGTTGCTACGCCACGTCAACAATGGATAATTATCATCCTATCCCCTGTGGACAGGAGATCAACTCTGTAGAGGCGAAATAGTTTATCTAAAATGTAAAGTTTAGTAACTATTTTGAAACCGAAATAAACCCGATTGATCTAATGGAAATCAGGCTATTAAGTTCGGTGACTATTAGGTTTTTAAGCTGTTGGCAATTTTAATAATGTACAGGTTTTTGGACAAGGCAGCTGTTGTGACAGAGGAAGACAATGTGAAATCCCCAAATCCATGGAAGCTTAACACAGTCCATAGGGTTGAAGAACTAAAATCACTTATAAGAATGGGGCCAATATGGGCAGCTGGAATTCTCCTCATCACAGCCTATGCCCAACAAAGTACTTTCTCACTTCAACAAGCCAAAACCTTGGACAGGTATATATTCAATCATCTAATCTAAATTATTAGAAAGAAAATAAATTTATTAAAATTATGCCTTCATGAACAGGCACCTCACCAAATCCTTTGAAATTCCTGCTGCATCCATGAGTGTCTTCACTCAAACCTCCATGCTGTCGACTATCATCTTCTATGATCGAGTATTTGTGCCTATAATACGCAAATTCACAGGCCTTGAACGCGGTATCTCTTTCCTTACACGAATGGCAATTGGGTTTTTCATTTCGTTATTAGCCACATTGGTTGCTGGTTTTGTCGAATTAAAACGCAAAGATGCAGCAATGGCACATGGACTAATCGACCTGCCTGGAGACATAATTCCCATGTCAGTGTTTTGGCTAATGCCACAATACTGCCTTCATGGAATAGCAGAAGCCTTCATGTCGATTGGACACCTCGAGTTTTTCTATGATCAGGCGCCGGAAAGTATGAGGAGTACCGCTACTGCATTGTTCTGGTTATCCATTTCTGCTGGGAGTTATACAAGTACACTTCTGGTTACTCTTGTGCATAAGTTCAGTGCCGGACCTGGTGGATCAAATTGGCTTCCGAATACTAATTTGAACAGGGGAAAATTAGAGAATTTCTACTGGTTAATCACTCTACTGCAATTTGTCAACTTGATTTATTACCTGTTTTGTGCCAAATTCTATACGTTCAAGCCAGTTCAGGTATGGAAGGCAGAAGATGAAAAGGTCGAAGAAGATACAATCGAGCTAACAAGCCATGTTTAATGGCAAGATATTTGGAGGTTACTGAGCATTGTCTAGAGTTTAGCCTCGGCCTTTCTTAACTTGAAACTTCTGTATGTAGAACGTTCCACCTCGATGTAGAAGGAATTACGTAGACTAGAGAGAAAAATGTAGAAATGTGTGTATGACCTAAAACGTGTGCATTTTCAAGACTAATTTTTAGGTCATTGGTTTAGTTTCTATCTAATGCAAGGATTCACCGAATAATTTGATCGACATGCATATGTATCAAGAGTAGCGCTATTAGAAGAATTATTACCGCTTTTTTTCAAACACCCAATTTATTTAAGGGAAAATTGCAGTCGAGGTATCAAACCTTTCGTTTATTAGCAGACTTTATCTAAACCTTTAGTTTGTGCCAGCCACAGTTCCAAATCTTTCAAAAATATACACCGGGGGTCCAAATGGATGAAATCCGTTCAGTTGACCGTTAGTTGACCAAGAATAGTAAATGTTGACCTATTTTGACTAAATTGGAAATGGTAAAATGGTAACTTGATAATTATCATATTAAATAAAAAATCAAAAAATCAAGAAAAAATCAAAAAATAAAAAAATTAAGAAAAGAAATTAAAATAGGGTCATCTTCACCCCATCGCCCAGCCCAAAACTACCGCCGTCAACGGCTCAACTGCTTGAAGCTGCATCCCAAGCCCCAACAAAAAATGAGCGACAGTGTTTCTATGGACCAAAAACCATGTTTTTATCGACCGAAAACTAGTGATTTTCGGCCACCATTGAAGCCGATTTCACATGTATTCTCATCGAATGCTTTGCGTTTAACACAAAATGAATGGGAAAAACTTTATTAGTCCAATTTGTGAGTGCTTATACAGATTTTTTCCTGTATCACCAAATTAATAGGGAAAACTTTACTGGTCCGGTCTATTACATTTTATTTCTAATTTAAACCATTTCTTGATGATTTGGGGCCATGGAACTGCTCGTCTAGGGGAGCATTAACAGCTTGTAACGAAGTTAGGCTATGGGTGTTGAAGGATTGGCCAGAATTGGAGGAACAGTCATTCGCAGTGACGATTTTTTGTGCATGAAATATGCCTGATTTTCAACCAATTATTGTTATTTCTGGTATGGGATGTAGAGTGGATTAGGAGGGTTGGTGATGTCAAGATCCGATGGTTTTTTCGGCATTGAGTGGGTGGTGGCGGTGTCAATGGCTATCACGGTGTGACTGGCCGGAGAAGGAGAAGGAGGAAATGTGGGGTGGGGTGGGGTGGGGCCTGTATTAGTTTTGAATTTTTTCTTAATTTTTTTATTTTTTGTTTTTTTGATTTTTTTTTCAATTTATTTAATATGATAATTATCAAGTTACCATTTTACCCTTTTCAATTTAGTTAAAATAGGTCAACATTTACTATTCTTGGTCAACTAACGGTCAAACGGACGGTTTCCATCCATTTGAACCCCCGGTGCATATTTTTGAAAGGTTTGGTACTGTGGGTTGCGCAAACTCAAAGTTTGGGTAAAGTCTGCTAATAAACGAAAAGTTTGGTACCTTGGCTGCAATTTTCCCTTTATTTAAATCAATTTGAACCCCCGGTGCATATTTTTGAAAGGTTTGGTACTGTGGGTGGCGCAAACTCAAAGTTTGGGTAAAGTCTGCTAATAAACGAAAAGTTTGGTACCTTGGCTGCAATTTTCCCTTTATTTAATTCAAGAAAAGTTGAGCTGCATAATCAAAAAATTATTATTTTTTCTTCTTAAGAATATTTTTTTTTTCCTTCTTCTTTTCTTTTCTTTTCTTTCTTCTTCTTCTTTTTTTTTTTTAAGTATGGTGTCAAAAAAAAAAAAAAAAAAAAGGGTTAAACTCCCGTTTGATGGGGATTAAAATCAATGTTATAAATTAATTTCATCTACATATTTCATTAAATTTACAACTTTTTCACCATACGTTTTATCAAAATATTCTGAAAACCTATCAAAACAAGGGCTAAAAAAATATCTATAATTATCTATCTGCAACAAAAGAAAACTTGTGGGCATTGAATGTGACTGGAAAAGTATGCAATTTTAGCCATTAGTCAATTAAAATATTTATCCTATTCCAATTAGGCTTGCAATATTGCTTTTCCATGCTAATTAGTTGCTCATCTCACGAAAATATTTGTTTGTTTAAAATTACTGCAAGTGCACGATTTGTTAACAAGTAGCCAAAAACAATTAATTGTTGGGGTTCAAAGTAAAAACACTAAAAAATATTATGCGAACAACATAATTCTTATTTCACAGGGTTTAAACAACTTCACAAGAAAATCAGACAAAACTGATCCTACAACTAAATTCATCAAAGCATGAATATTCGAATCACCACTAAACAACATTATGTCCAAATCATGTCAGTCTTTTTTTCTTTTTTGAAAAGTTCATTTTCAACCTCAGATTCTCACAATAAAATATTTCACACTTAAATTCAAACATTTTTCTTACTTTTTAATTACACATTTTCCAAAAAATTACTATTTCAAAACTCATTTTCTCCCAAAAGACTCATTTTAAAGATTATCAAATAGGGGCTAAAGAAACTAACATCCAGAACATACGTCAAAGTTAAGAATAAATTTTAACTGCATATTTCATGAGATTCACAATTTTTTTATTTCAAATATCAACAATTTTTGTCAAAATCCACTAAAATTTTAATTTCCACTAAACAGGAGCGTAATATACAGCCCATGTTTGGCCCCCATTCTTATCTCATTCTCATTCTCAGTCATTTTCTCTATCTTATTTTTAACCATACAATCTTCCATAAAATAATATTACACACAAATAAAATAAATTTCATTCTTTTTCAACCACATATTTAAAAAAAATATTATTCCATCCATTAAAATTAGCTAAGAATGAGGGCAAAACACCCACATAATATCATGGAAAAATTGCAGTCGAGGTACCAAACCTTTCGTTTATTAGCAGACTTTGCTCAAACCTTTAGTTTGTGCCACCCACAATCTCAAACCTTTCAAAAATATGCACCAGAGGTTCAAATGGATGGAAACCGTCCGTTTGACCGTTAGTTGACTAGAAAAGTCAAAATTTGACTAATTTGGACCAAATTAAAAAGGGCAAAATGGTACTTTGCATTTTTTCTTAATATTAATAATTAAAATAATTAATAATAACAATAGAAAAGTAAAAACAAAATAAATAAAAATCAAAGAAAAGAAAGGAAATATTGTTCATTTTCATCTTCACCACACCCCAACTATTCATCATCACCCCCACGTCCCCACCCCACCCCACCCCACCACACCCCAAATTCTTCATTCCATGTCTGCAACTTCAAAATCCTTTAATCTATTTCACTTCCCAATCTCGCAATCAATTGAAAACCCGAAGAACATCAAATTCAAACATTATCCCTACTTAATTAATTAAAATCCAAATCCGAAGAACAAATTTCTTGCTACAGTGGAATTGGAGAAATTCCACTTTCGCACCCGACACCAAGACCCGCACGATGCGAGAGTCGTCCGTCCGTGTTAGCGAGGTTGCTACTGAGCAACTTGAGAAGCGACAGAGCGACTGGGCGTTTGTAAGCCTATAGTAGTGATGGACCTTATATGGAACCTAGAATCGTCTCGATTTCTATTCTGATTTGTAATGGTTTTTGGTAATGGGTGTGAAGAGTTGTTGCCGGCAATGGTCTTTTGGCGGCGGTACTGGTGACGGGCGGTGGTGTTGGATCTGCTGGTGGCTGGTTTAGGGGTGGGGTGGAGTGGGTGGGGGTGGAGAAGACAACAATTTTCTTTATTTTCTTAATTTTTTGATTTTTTCTTTATTTTTTGATTTTTTTCAATTTATTTAATATGGTAATTATCAAGTTACCATTTTACCCTTTCCAATTTAGTCAAAATAGGTCAAAATTAACTTTTTTTTGGTCAACTAACAGTGAAATTGACAGTTTCCATCCATTTGAATCTCTGGTGTATATTTTTGAAAGGTTTAGGACTATGGGTGGCACAAACTAAAGGTTTGGGCAAAGTCTGCTAATAAACAAAAGGTTTGGTACCTCGACTGCAATTTTCCCTAATATCATAGTGAAACCTTGATTTTAGGAAAAATTGCAGCTGAGGTACCAAACCTTTCGTTTATTAGCAGACTTTGACCAAACCTTTAATTTGTGACACCGGAGGTACCAAACCTCCAAAAAATTCGCACCCGGAGTCCAAATTGACAAAAACAGTTAGTTTTACCATCAAAATTGTTAGTTGACCCCAAAATTGACATTGACCAAAATTTTGACTGATTTTTAAAGGTTAAAATTGTAACTTTACATTTTTTAACAAAAAAGACAATTATAATAAATATTGATAATTAAATAAAAAAACAAAAATCAAAATATAAAACCACCCACCACCCTTCCCTTTTTCCCCAATCCCGGAGCCCCAAAAACCACCACCGTCACCGTCCACCGCCATAGCCAGCCCTTCGAGATCGCCTTCTGCTTCATCTTCATCTTCTTTATCGTCCCATTTGGCAATGATTGAATTAAAGCAGAGAATCCTTATTGCGCTTTCGAAAATTGACCTACTGAGATGCCCACCAGATCGCTATGGAGGACCTCGAGAAGATTATTGAAGCCCTGTCCAATGATGGGGTTTCAACGCTACTCAATTGCCTATACAATGCCAAGAATGACCCGAAGCCTGCAGTGAAGAAAGAGAGCATTCGACTCCTTGCTGTACTCTGCACTGCTCGCACTGATTCTGCTGCGACCCATTTGACCAAAATCATTGCTCACATTGTTAAGAGGCTAAAGGATTTAGATTCCCAAGTTAGAGAGGCCTGTTGTGATATAGTTGGCTCATTGTCTGCACTGTACTTGAAGGGTGGAGGAGGGAGTGATGGGGGTGGGATCGCTGTTTGTCAAGCCGTTGTTTGAGGTGATAGGCGAAAATAACAAGGTTGCGCAAGGTGAAGCAACAATGTGTATGGTGTTGGGCGGTCGACTGTTTATTTGGAGAATTTGAAGGCAATGAAGGGGTGGCGTTGGGCGGTCGACTGGCGTTGAAGGTGTGGCGTTGGGCAGTCGGCTGGCAGGTAAGGAAGTGAGTGGTTCCTGGTTTTTGGTTTTGGGGTGGGTGTTTGTAGGGTGAAGTGGAAAAGATGAAGTATATTTCTTTTTTTTTAATTTTTTATATGAAAAATATAAAGTTACATATTTAACCCTTTAAAAATTAGTCAAAATTTTGGTCAATGTCAATTTTGGGGTCAACTAAGGGTTTTGATGGTCAAACTAACGGTTTCTGTCAATTTGGACTCTGGGTGCAAATTTTTTGAAGGTTTGGTACTTCCGGTGGCACAAACTAAAGGTTTGGACAAAGTCTGCTAATAAACGAAAGGTTTGGTTTCTCAGTTGCAATTTTCCCTTGATTTTATTTGATCTTCGAGCAATTGAAACCTCACCCATGGGGGGTCCTGAACAAAAAAATGGAACCCCTATCTATGGGTAGGGTTTGGTTGGAGGGCTATTAGTCCCCTATTTTTGTAGCAAAACCCTTATTTTTTTGAGATTTTATACATATTAAGACTTGTCAACTTGCCCCTAAAGTGTGTATTATTCACACAACTCGATCAGAATAGTATGGTTGATAGAGTCTTAGTCAAATATTTCATAGGTAATTAATTGGTGGTATTGCATCATCTTGATTCTTAGACAAGTCATGGTGCTTTAATGTCCAAACATGAACATACACGTAACGCAACTCCACTGCTTTCTTTAATGAAGATAAGAAATTTGTTAGAGGTTCGAAAGTTTCAACTTTTATTAATGCTTTAATTTGATGTATACATATAAAATGATTTATATAGAAATGCAAAAACCAATTGACAACGAGGTTGACGAAAGTGATCTGACGGTCACGGTGCATGGCTCTTTCTCATGGCCGTTCCTTTGGGGTAAGGTTTCGATGACTTATTTCTTCTTCAAACATGGCGATGCGACCATATTTATTACCTTCCCACCTACTTGTGTATATATATATTGTCTTTATACATAGATATAAGTTTTCATTATCGATATTTGTTGGATTTGAGGTTAGACGGTAGATCGAAAAATCATGGCCCCCAATTTTCATTCTCTCTTTTCCAGAAGAGAAAGACAGTGGACAGCCAAAAAGTAAGCTTCTAATTTTCTCCAAAACATCTTCGTTTCTCTCTTCTGACCTTTTTTTTTTTGGGTGTTAATGTTTGAAAGTATGAAAAAATGTTCTTGAATCTGAAGGACCGGAGAAAGGGTTTCGAGTTCAAGAGTTGCCATCGTTAAGGACGCGGCGCTTGAGGACGCTAACACTGGATTAACCCAGTTATCGGCGGTTGCGAATTCGTTCGAGGAGCTTTCTTCGGTGGTGAACTCCAATGGTTTCAATTTTGATCTTCGTTTGGAACCCTTTTGCGATGCTTGTTCGCTTGTTTCTGATCTCTTTGGTTCTTTGGGCATAGCGTTTAAATTTGCCGAATTGGAGTATGTTTCTAAGGTTGGTTTTATTTAATTCCTATTCTATTCTACATTTCGTCCATATGTACATGAAGAATAGTTGCATTTTTATTGATCTTTTATATTATTGATTTAGATGTGAAATTTTGTGTTAGTGTGTGTTTTCAATAATTCAAGATTATCTAAGGAGGATTCTTGGTTCATGTGAATTGAAAATGATATTCCTTAATGATCTTCCAGAAAAAAGACAAATGAAGAAGAATAAGGGCCCGTTTGGTCTGTCTAGGTAACATATAATGCTCCAATTCATTTCAGGTAAATGATCTGGCAGAAGCATCACGGATACATGGAACTTTAAATAATATACTTGATTTTGATGTAAGAAATGATACAGTGAAAACACAAGGAAGCCTCTCACGTAACTTGCGCAGAGTTAGGCTGGGTCTTGATCTCATCAGAGCTTTATTCCAAAACTTCTTGTCATCGGAGTACGTTTCTCTTCCTTCCTTTAATACCATCTTGTCAAAATTTAGATTTTTTTCTCTGGAAAGGATGTCTAACTTCTCACTATGCTACTTCCAGTGATTGTTCTTTAAAAGAAGCTGCTTCAGCAGCTTATGCAAAAACTTGTGCACCATATCACGCATGGGCCATCAGGACTGCTGTTTCTGCTGGTATGTTTGCACTGCCGACAAGGGAACAACTACTGCTGAGGCTCAATGAATCTGGCGAGTTTATTCGTCACCTTTGCTTGCTTTCTTTTGATTTTCCTGTCATTAAATAGTAAGATCGTTTTGGTGACTACTGGGGGGCTACGTTTTTTTATTAGAGTACCACACTGTGAAATTGTGGAAATTGGAAAGGTTACTAACCAGTTCTGAACATAAAGGTTAATGTATAATAGAATTTGCAGTGAAATAACTGCAAAAATTTCTCGACTAAGTTCTCCATAAGGACCTATAGGAAAGGAGCTCCACTTTGGAAGTTACTTTGAAGGGCTATCAACCACTCACCTGTTTCTGCAAAATACGACCTTTATAGTTCGTTAATGGTTGATAAGGAATTTGAGAATTTGGTAGGCTTTGACCACAATCGAACTTGCTATTTCTACGAACGTATAAGCTATATGTTTAGTGATCAATCCCTGAAATTCTGTCTTCCCACAGCATCTATTGGATAAAAACAGAGTTGAGCTTTAAAGTTGAGATTTGGAACTTATAAAACATTAATGAGCCTTTTTCTGTATGATGCCTAGTGACTAAAAGAAGATGCGTAGTTTTGATAGGCGTTGACAGGGAGAGATTGGAAGTCGCAATTCACATTCACATCATACTTAGCACGAATTTAACAGTAATATAATATGCAAGTAAAGGTCTCTTGACAAAGGACAGTGATTATTTAAAATACAGGACAGACATTTTGTCAGCTTTGAAGTAGTTTTCATCATTGTCAATTACGGATTATTGCTTTTATGCATAAAGTTTCTGTTTAGATTCATGATTTGTATGCTTTTCTGATTTATATACTGGAAACGCGACTGATACTGATACAACATCATTTCAGACGAGTCAGCAGAGAAGGAAATGCAAAGATACATCGATGCCTCTCTTCCAATCATAGAATACATTGATAAATTGTACACTTCAAGAAATATCAGGTTGGATTGGTGAGCTTTGCTTCATTTGGAAGAGGCTACTGATATACAAACCTCTTTCTCAGTGCAGCAAGATTGGACATTTTCTGAAGGTACATTCAAAGCATGAAAGTCCAATTTGTCCTGAAAAGTTTTTTTTTTTTTTTTTTTTTTTAATCACTGCCGACACGAATTCTCACTTCTAGTATATGCTTCTGCAGGCTTGTTGCCAAGCATCCTAGCAGTCGAAAACTCGAAATAGCAGTATCTTGTTCATGTAGGCCAGAAATTTAGGTGGAAGTAGCTACTTTTTCTACAGAAATACCAGTTATTTGTGGGTTAATTGGCACGTGTGCATAAGATGTCCTGCCAGAAAATATAATTTCGTAAAGAATAGATCCTTTTATTTGATTTCGTGATCCACTGATTGAATTATCAAACGATATTGGTGAAGTCCGGGTGACCTTTGTGCCCAAAAAGTGCATATTTAACTTCTCATCTAAGTCCACGTCTCAATGTTATGTATCTCTCTTAGGACGCCTACTTCTGGCATATGGTTTAGCCTCTCCACATGCTTTTTAACTCTGCCTGGAGGCCTGGAGACGAGCTTTCTTGGCCGTTTTCTTTAACTATGATGCTCTTAACAACGTTAAGGGTTCTCAACTATTTTTTTTTTGTTTTTTTGTCTGAACAAATGCAACTAGGGCTGGTCAAATTTTTCGAACCCGAACCAAACTGAATCGAACTTGACGGTTCTTGTCAAATTAAATACCCGAACGGGTATTTGAATTGAGAAACGACGGGTACAGTTTGGTTCTCGGTTCTAGACCAAGAATCGAAGAATGGAATAAGAATCGAATCTTTTTAATTTTTTTTATATTGAGTAAATCAAATTATTATAATTTTAATTTTTTCTAAATAAATTAACAAATTAACAATTTCTAAATCCAAATTTTTGATCCAATAATTTGTTTCATTTTTAATTGTTGGCCCAATTACCCATTTTATTGTTTCATTTCTTAGCTCAACAAAATTCAATCCACTAAATAATCATAAACACCTATACTAAAGTGCATAACGTTGTCTTGACTCTCGCAGCCTCGCTAACATTCTAAAACCTACATAATCGTCTGTCGACGCTGTGACCTCCGATCGAAACTGTGACATTCGCTGACTGAAATTTTGACCGTAGCGATCATTTGAATAAGGTAGTCTACCGGTTTCTGACATTCCAAAATCATTGAATATATCATTATTTGTATTTACATAATGTTGTTATAAATGTTAAAAATTTTAATTATAGTACAGAATCGAACGGAACCGAACCCGAACAGTTCCATAATTATATTTGGACCTGACGGTTCCATTTACTAGATACCCGAAAATTTTGGTTCGGTACCGACCCACCCCCACCCCTAAATGCAGCCAATTCAACACCATAAACAGCAAGAAAGTTCCTTGACCTGGTATAACGCAGTATCAAACCAGTAATAGGTTAAGAGAACGTTTGGCATGGTTTTTGAATAGTTAAAAGAAGTCTTTGAGACCCAAAAGTTGTTTTTGAACTAGTTTGACTAATTTTGTTAAAATGTTTTTTCTTAATATAAAGAGCTTTTGGATGAAACTGGTTTAATATGATTTTTTCTAAAAATACATTCGGAATATAAAGTTTCAGTAATACTATTCAGCACCTCTATACTTTGACATTAGTCTAGGACACATCATTTGTGTCATTAAATTTTAGATTCAATTAAATATAAGGATTTATGACTCATTTATTAGGACACATGACTTTTTGACATCTAAATTAATGTTCAGGTACTAAATAACATAATTCAAAAGCAAAAGTTTCGTCAAACGGGTTTTAAGGACACACGCATAAGTTAACTCGCGTAACTCCAAGGCATTTTTTAACCGAAGAAAATATATATATCTGCAGAAACTTCACCACTTCTCGGTATACTCACCAAATATATTGCAATCTTCACCATCCATTCCAATCCCCAAACCCTATGCCCCAACTGTATATATCAACTTTCAAAATAATTAAAAAACTAAATTAAAAAAAAATGTCCGTTAATCTATCTTCTCCATTTCATCTTGTCCGAGGAAATACATGGAAATGGTCAGTTGACAACATTTCCAAAAACGTCTTTGACAAAAAAAAAAAAAAAAAAAAAAGTTAAATTGTGAAGTGAAAGATCAAAAGTCAAAAATACCCTTACTTCATCTTGTGCAAACTATGGAAAGGAAAAAGAAAAAACTCAGTCGGGATCTAGTCGACCACACTACCCTCACAGTCAACTCAACGCCAACCACCACACAACCTAGTCATCAGCGACATTATGTTCAACAATGTTAGTTTTTGTGATTATGAAATTGATTTTTCACATATGGTAAAGATTAAATTTAGTATTTATTTAGTCTATTGGTCATTATTTAGGTAGATGCTTGAGTGCATACTAGATTTAAGTGTTTTTTGGGGGCGGAGATCGCCAATTCTTATTGGATATAGCGATTTTTTGACCAAAAATTGGAGATGGCAGGAAGGCTGTTAACAGTTGGCGAACCCGACTCTTAATAGTCCTTCCTGTGGCCCATATATCAGTTGAGAGAGGTATAGTACTCTGGACAAATTATTAATGTATTACTATGTTAACAGTTTAGACTAGTTGATAGCGATACACTCCACTTCGACCTCGAGGGCAAAGTCGTTAGTTTCTATATTTAAGTTTGCCCTCATGATTGCACTGGAAATCACGGGCGACGAAGCAGCGAGCAACGATATTCAAAGAAACAATAAGTCGTATGACACATGTTTTCAAGAACAGGGAACGATACTTCTACCGTAGTTGATTGATGCAATCAGAGAATGTGACGAAGTGTTGGACATATTGAAGCTGGGATTCGCTTATATCCTAGAGAACATGGTGAGGTGTTATCACAAAAAGAATGTGATTGACCTTTTTCATTAAAAAGTTATTGACGACATCGATGCCTTCAACAATTATCCGTGGGGGCGGAGGTTTTTAGCACACCGTACACGTCTTCACAAGATCACATTCGAAGTCCAAGAAGCCCTTGCATAAGTACAATACTTATGGATTGTCATTGACAATGCATGTAAATGTTTAACATAATTAATATTAAAATATTTTTTATTCTAAATTTATATATAATAATTATATGTATTGCAGATATGGGCATATGAGACTGTCCTCTTCTTGGGTACCCGATTTGCGAAGAGAGTGGAGACACGCTACTCTCGACTGCATCATTGGCGAGTATCTCGAGTAGAAGATTGTCTATTTGCTAGACAATTATCAGCTCTCTTTGACGACCTCAGGTGAGTATTATACATTTGTGATTTATATTGTATGTTGTTTCAAAATCTCAGCACATGATCATTAACTAGTTGAAATGTCAATATGTCAATTTGAAATCTAAACTGATTTAACATAGTTTCGCATACTCAAAACAACTATATTTTCGATTTCATCCTGGACCGAGATTCGATATGTTAATTGAATATAATTTGTTAATTATTGTTTTTAATGAGTTGGGCTATTTTAATGAAGTTATTCATTTTAAGGTTCTTATTTGTGTAGGAGCGCGGTCTAATTGATCGAAAATCATTTTTGCCCCAGATATCATCACCTCTGCCAATGAGATCTCCTTCTTTATCATTTAGACACCTCCCCCATGGATCTCCTGCACACAGTCAGGGTTGTTATTTCGATAATCTATATGTACGTCTAACTGATTTTATTAGAGAGGAGATGTGCACGCAGCACGCTACAAAGTGAGTTGGAGAGGAAGTAGGGGCTCTTTGACAATAGTAAGAGGCGAGGTAGAAGATTTATGCCATGATGTTGGAGTGCTACGAGGCCATTTAGTAGACATTCAAGAAGAGATTGCTGCGCTATAAGACGATATAGTAGGCAGACGAGAGGGAGACAGATTGCATGATAGAGAAGGTGACAGAGAGTGTAATATAGAGGATGGTAGAGAAAGGGGTCACACTTAGGATCATTTTATTATCCGTGACACGGGATAGGGTCTCCTTGATGGTGACGTAAGAGGTGGCAGAGGATGAGAGAATAGAGGGTTGGCCCTGATGGCAGATAAAGAGAGGATGATTGTCATGACAAAGGATTAAAAGCATGCTATTGATGTGCCAGAGTAGGTGGCCTACAAGAGGTCAAGATTACAGTCATAGTACGCCACTTCTCCCTTTATGGCTGAGGCGAAGAGGAGGACGTTCATAGACGGGACATTCCCCAATCTTTTTTTAGAGGTAAACCCTGCCAAGTGGAAAGCTTTTGAAATAGAGTGGAGAAGAATTATGCCTAGGTAAGTATTTTATAATTTTAGTAAACTATGCTAATTCATCTATACTTCTTTTAACATTTTTTCCTTTTCATTTTCAAAGTTAACTACACGATAGCTCAAAAGACGATACCGGATGCTTATAAGTGATTTTAGGATATCACGACTTCGACAGCTTAGCTCGTCAAGATGTAAGTGTAATATCACAATTGTTTTTTATTATGTATATATAATTTGTTGTTTATTAAATTAAATAACTCTCTCTTTTTTATTGGTGTTTCATGTTGTAGCACATCAACCTGACTTTGGACCTATTGTGCAATCAGGCTCGAAGATATCTAAGATCATTTGACGTTCCAGGCCGAGTCATTTTGAGCATCGAGTCCCTACATGCCATTAACATTGTGCATCAATCGCTTCAACTTATGGGGAATGAGTACAGGTTGCCTAAATATATGCTCGGGTGGATCACAAGGATGAGATCGAGTATCGGGAAAAAATCATGGGGCAAGTCGAATGCATATGTACATTCTAGTGATCACTAATTATCACTGCTTTGCTGTGGAGATTGTCTTTCTTGATTCCACTATATACGTGTACGACTCTGATCATACCTGTTGGACACAGGGTCAGGTCGAGCATATATTAGAGCCAGTGCCTATAATCGTTCATTTGATAGACAATTACCACATAATAAGCAAGCAAGGCCAAATGTTTTAATGTAGGGAGTTCGTCTTCACCAGACCCAAACTTCTCCTCTCGCTTTTGATTGGGTTAAAAGTGTTTGTGGCGTCAATTCCTTTTGGTGTACATCTTACCCAAAATACCAAGAAACATAAGTTGTCAGCTCATATCTATCTATCTCCGCTCCTCAATCAAACAAAAGTAACCGTTTGATCCTATATAGCCTGGACCTACATACTCATCGTGGTCGTCCTACAGCCTCCCACACCCATATTCCTAACCTCTCCTCCTATTTTATTTGCTTACCATGCGGTCTCTGTGTCGATTGAGCCCAGTATAGTATTAGTTTTTTAGATCTTAGAAATGAAATCATATCTGCCCGGAAGTGATTTGTGTGACAAACTAGTTATCGTGTGGGACATGACGATGATGAGACGATAGAAATCGTAAGTATTTATAAATTTTTTAATTTGAAAACTTAGTTTTTAGTTATTGAACTAACACGTTGTTTTTAATTGAATTGGCGATTGCTGTTGTTCGTAATTAGGTATATTGAACTTTTGAGTATAATACATAAGGATGATAGAATCAACCAATCCTGAAATTAGAGGAAGAACTTAGCATGCAATTTGTATGAAATCAATAATGGTACGTAAATATTATATATTGTTCCATTCGAAAATGTAAATATTGATTATTTAATTTAAAGTCGTTATATGTTATGTCCCCGTTTGGCCCTCATTTTGGGATAATGAAAATGGGTGGAATAGTATTTTTCTGAAAAATGAGTGGTTGAAAAAGAATAAAAAGTTTTCGATTAACGTGTGATATTATTTTATGGAAGATTGTGTGGTCGAAAATATAAGGGAGAAAAATGAAATGTAATGAAATGAAAATTAACGGGGCCAAACAGGGGCTCTATATCGTTTATTAAAAATGTATGTATTATTCATTTAATTGTTTACAATCCGTAGTAAATTGTACATTATTTTAATTGTATGAAAACAAAGTATGGGACCCTAACTAATTGCAAGTTCTTAATAGTTGATTCAGAACATGAAACTGTGGTTGAAGATTAACATTGATAGATTACACATTGATAGATTACACATTCGTCTAATTTTCATATTAGCTAGTATGCCAGGTTGCTCTGCACCTACACGGCTGAGGAAACTCTTCGATAGATGGTATTGAAGATGTACGTGGACTTTCAGGACCACACGTTGAACTTTGAGTGGCAACAAATGAGTGAATTACCCAAATGGTCATTGAACTTTATAAAAAGTTTTCATGAGATCACTGAACTTTAAAAATCACCAATTTATCACTAAACTTTGCAAAAAGTTTCCGCATGGTCATTGAACTTTGTAAAAGGTTTTCCAGGAGTCACTAAATTTAGTGATCCATGGGAAACTTTTTGCAAAGTTTAGTGATGAATTAAGCGATTTTTAAAGTTTAATGATCTCGTGGAAACCTTTTGCAAAATTCAATGATGAATTGGATGATTTTTAAAGTTCAGTGACCTCATGAAAACTTTTTATAACGTTCAGTGATCATTTGGGTAATTCACTCGCCAACAAATTATAAAATGGGAGAATATGGTCGAAAACTTTCCACGCGACTTCATTCAGTGGAGAAAATATAGTTTTAGCATATGCTACTTTTCGATAATCAGCTATATAATAAGGAGAATATAAGATTCTTGCTGCAAAGCCTCTATAAATAGTCACTGCGATTGTATGCTTACATGAAAAACTCTCCAGCTGAAATTGATCACAAGTGCATGTGTAATCGGTCAAGTCCACCATGTATGCCATATTACGTGAACATTTTATGGAGAAGCCGCAACTCATTTAGTGGTTCTACATTCAACTTTCTTACAATCACTGCAGCCTTGAATAGTTTATCCTCCTGGTGCAGCTAACACGTGCCTGTAACTCTGTGATTCCACACATCAATTTTGAAACCACTACTACAACTTGTTATGAATGTTTTCAATCATTGCGAGGATAGATAACTTTCAATCCTTCTTGAATAATACATTGAGAAACTCTGCATTATTTAACATCATCATATTATATTGACGGCCTGAAAAACGTGGCCACACCTAATGTCCAATCACTATTTTTATTAGATAATCCCATGTCAGAAATGATTTACTTTTTATTTTGATCATAAACTTATTAGTGACATTAATTTGGAAGGCCATTGGTGAATTTAACACATATCTTATATATCAATCAGCTTAAGCCTATCAACAATTTCTAGTTTGCAAGGCAAGTTTGAGGTTTGTAGAATCCATTAGCTCTCCTATATCAAAGTTAGGAAAAGTCATGCTATAATGTTTGTGATGTGAGATTCATGTTTTTTCAGGTTTATTTTTTGTTTTTTTTTTCAACTTCCTAATGCAGGAGCATACCTTAAAGAGTAATTATATTCACACCACAATTTTTATTTTTTGCATCACATTTTAATTGCACTTAATGTTCTTAATTATTGCTCTTTATAGTACTTATGTCCCTAAAATCACTATTTCGGTATGATAGTTCGCAAAGTAAGGCATTTAGATTGTGGATAATAATCCCCTTTCATGGTGATCGGCATTGGGACCATTGGAATACAAGAAAATTGCAGATTTGGATATTTGAAAAGTAGGTGATTCAACCATTCAAAAGATCTTAAAATTCATCTTTTTCAAGTAAAAATTCTTGATTCGGAATTTATGTTAAAAAATGTTACGAATTATTACACTCCCCTTAATTATTCTTTTTCAACCATGTTTCTCTCTGAAATCTCCATTTTCTCTATTAGAGGAAGCATATACATCTCTCAAAAGATGGCAAGATCCTCTCATCTAAGTTTTGTACGCTGTTTTAACATGTAAAGAGTTTGACTACGTCTCTTAACAAAAATAAGATGGTAGGATCAAGGCATAACTTTAATAAATAGGCAGAATCTTTTGTTGAAAAAAAAATGTGGGGTTGCTATAATGTTTTGTGGATTGTAGGTTGAATTAACCTTTTCGTGTGGCAAGGTATAAAACAAAAGGTTGTGTTGTTTTCCAAAAGTATTGCATATTTTATTTTATTATATTTATCCAAAGAAAATAATAAAATATTGTTTGCATCTCTATCACTGAATTTGTTCAGTCGCATTGGATTTTTTTTCACCAATGAAAACTACCAGTAGGATTATTACTCAAGAATGGGTTTAACTTTTAGGTCGGACTCTTGTCCTTTAATTTGTTGTGATGCCAAGAAACTTGTAGTATGAAATTAGTAAATTTGGTTTATGAATTCTATAAGTTATTATTATTATAATAGAAAGTTTTGTCTTCTCCTAAATGAATATTTTAATTTGTACTAACTTTAAGTGTACAAAAATAAATCGACGTGTTTGGTAAGCCAATATCTTTCTCTCGATTTCACTAATATTTATACAAGTAATTCAATCTCTTTCTCTTAATATCATGTTTCACCTCGTATTATTTATGTAAGAGTGAATTGCACAAATGGTCACTGAACTTTAAAAATCACCTAAATGTTCACTAAACTTTACAAAATATTTTCCAGAAGTCACTGAATTTTAAAAATAACCTAAATAGTCACCGAACTTTGCAAAATGTTTCCCAAAAGTTACTAAACTTTCCAACCCCTAAACCACCTTAGAGCCACCATTTATGGACCACCAAAATCCACCCTCCGGCCACTTTGGCTGCTAGACAAACATACCACCTTGAAGCTCTCGTTTCCCTCTTCACAATTCATCCAACCTCCAGTCATAACACCAACCGATGTGGCCAGAAATCCAAGCCAAATTGGGCAGCCTGAAACAACAAAAAATGAAGATTTCGGCCATTTTTCGTGCTTGATCAACCCATTTTGGCTTGAACTTTTGACAAAATCGGTTGGTGTTATGACCTGAACTTGGGGTGTGGGTTGTGAAGAGGGAAATGAGGGCTTTAAGGTGGTATGTCAGTTCTGCAGCCAAGGTGGCTAAAGGGTGGAGTTTAGGTGGTCCAAAAATGGTGACTCGCTCACTTTCGACCATTTTTGTGCTTGGTCAGCCTATTTTGGCTTGAATTTTTTGTCAAATTGATTGGTATTATGATCGGAACTTGGGTGGGTTGCAAAGAGGGAAGCGAGGGCTTCAACATGGTATGTCGGTCCAGTGGCCAAAGGGTGGATTTTGGTGGTCCATAAGTGGTGGTTCTAAGGTAGTTTAGGGGTTGAAAAGTTCAGTGACTTCTGGAAAAAATTTTGCAAAGTTTAGTGACCATTTAAATTATTTTTAAAGTTCAGTGACCTTTTGGAAACCTTTTGTAAAGTTCAGTAACTATTTGGACAATTCACTCTTTATGTAACATTATTATCCCATAGGCAAAGCTATTTAAAATATTATGAAAACTACGTCTATGTGATAGATTTGCTAATAAAAATGGATATGAATATGAACTAATTTATATTTTACGTTCTCTAATCAATTAAATAACGATTTATTTATAAGTTAGTATTATAATAAAGTTAAATATATACTTTAAAGCACCAAAAGTCCTAGTAATAAACATGGTACTTGCCCTCCGGGGCACAACTCAACTGATGGATCAATCAACATTGTCTTGCTTCCAGCGGTAGAGTAGAGAGTTCGATTTCTAGTGGGAACCTGCGGCCAAAAATTTGGTATGGAGCAATCACTGTGAAGGAGGGTCTCTTGTGCGCAAAAGTGTACAGATAATGGGGGGAACTTGCAATCCAATTGAGACATAACCCGCGATTTACCCCCTCCAAGGTTCTAGGGGCAATGGTCTTGAGGGTCCAGGATTTAGTCTGGTGTAAGTTGGGATACCTGGATATCAAAAATAAAAATAAAAAAATAAAATAAAATAAAATAAACATGGTACTTTATATTCTTCCTAGTCTACTAGACGTGTTGTTATGGACCATTTTGGACAAATGGGTCTGATTTTGAGATTTCTTGTACAATTTGTACAGTTTTATTCATTCAACAAGTTTCCTCGAAACTTCTCATCACAAATTTCAACAACTTGACAAGTTCTGAATTAAGATGAGTAATTTTCTTAATTAGCCCTTGTTTGGTATCGATTAAAATTCAGATTTTAATTTAAGTCAAAGTTAATAATTAATTTTAATCACTGGGTCTTACAACTTTTCAACCATACATTTCATCAACTTTTATCAAAATCTTCTAAAAATCTGATTTTAATTTGGATTAATTTGTCCATTAGTCAAGAAAATTTGAATACTTACTGAATGAGGGTAGCTTTTACTAAACACCACGATAGCCACCTCAGTTGAAAATTATGTTTACCATCTTCACCCTGCTCGAACTATCTTCCTTGTCTGAAACAGTTTTCTTAATCGAGTTAAATGTGAAACAGGCGGATATACTAACGATATTTTTATTTATATTTTGACTTCTTTAATATTGTTCAATTTGGGAAAGCAAATATGATATTTAACTTTATATCCTTAGAAACAATATGTTCATTAAAATTAAAGCGTGTTTGGAAAGTGTTTATTCATAGTTTAAATTATAAATTGATATAAAATGTGTGATGAATAAGCGAATTGAGTCTAAATGTGTGGATAAAAAGTGATCGGAGTGTACATAGACAGTTTATGAACTTGGGCAGACATAGGCTAAGGTTTAATTAGATTTTGTAATTGATTAAGCAAATATTTTCATATGAATTGACATTTCCCTACTTTGAATTAATAATGTCTTTTGCTTTGTCAAAATAATAATAATAATAATAATAATAATAATAATAATAATAATAATAATAATAATAATAATAATAATAATAATAATAATAATAATAATAAAATCTCGGGGAGCTCCAAATTCCATAATCAAAGCAAGATTAAAATAATAATAATGATGATAATGATAAAATAAAAATATTGATTTTCCAATAGTTTAGAGATAGAGAGTTGGATTAATTTATTAAATTCTAATTCGATTGGACCTAAAAGAAGAAAACCATCCACTCTATGATGTACAAAGATACATAGAAAATGGCATATCACCATCAATTTCATTTTAAATTATTTTTGTGAATTGATGGGATAAATATTGGCTAAAAAAAAGTTAGTAGAATATGCCAAACCATTCACGTTTAATCCTGTTTTAGGTCACTCAAAAAAAAATAAATGGTAGTCTTATTAAAATACCCAAATATTACTAACATTCATGCATATATACAGACATATTAGACTCACTTCCGTGTCATCAAAGAAAGGTGTAAACGGGCAAGTCTGGTTTGTATTGTAGCCAATTCCCTTTGTGTTCACAAACAGCTCTTTCTTGTTCTCACTATTCTTCTAACAGTTGGGAAGAATGGGCATTAGAAAGAAACTGCAAGCTGTTCTTGGAAAAGGCTTCAGAACCTCAAAATTCAGATTCAAAATCAACCTCGCCATTGCCCGGCTTTCAGTTCTCAAGAACCAGCGCCGAGCACGCTACTCCATTGCACGGTCTGATGTGGTAGAGTTGCTTAAACTTGGCAACCATGAGAGTGCTCTTCTTAGGGTAATTTCATCAACTCAGTAATCACTTAATTCTCAATCATACTTTGACTTACTTGAATGTGCTTTTTTTGTGTGTGAAATGATGGTTTTTGATAGGTTGAGCTAGTGATCATGGAGCAGAATATGTTGGATGTGTTTGCTATTATTGAAGGCTACTGTCATCTGTTGATAGAGAGGGCTAACCTCATAGAACAAGAAAAGTTGGTTTCTATTTGGTTTTGACTTTTTCACGGATTTTTTAAGAATTATTGAAACGTTTTCATATATATTTAAGAGGGTTATTATTCTTCCTGGTAGAGTATGTCCTGATGAGTTGAAGGAAGCCGTATCAAGCTTAGTTTATGCGGCCACAAGGTGCGGGGAACTCCCAGAACTTCAAGAGATACGAGCAATTTTCACAGCGCAATTCGGGAAAGAATTTGCAGCTAATGCTGCTGAACTGCGCAATGGATGCATAGTAAATCCAAAGGCAGGCTACTTATCATTTCAACACTAATACAGTTAAGAGCTAAGATAAATTATATGCTAATTTCATTTATGTACAGATAGTACAGAAATTGTTGACTAGGGTGCCAAGCTTGGAGGAAAAATTGAAGGTTCTCAAGGAGATTGGTTCAGAGTACAACATTGATATACAAATTGAAAAGGCAGCTTCTGTCGTTCCAGTGGTATGGATATTATTTTGACAACATTTGAGTTTATTGGACAATCTAATACAAATTTGGGATGATCAACATACCCAGAAACAAAAAATTCGACATGGCTGATAGTGCTGATTAGGTCACTTCAGTGTCGTAGAATATGATTAGGTTCCACAAAATCCAACATTGTGAACATTTATTGATTACTTGGTTATATGCTATTTTCAGGTAAATCTAGAATCAGGTACAAAAAATCAGCAAGAGTCATCCCGAATAACCACATCAGGAGTCTCTAATCCAGAAGAGAACAGGCGAATGTGGCCTGAAGATATAGAAACGGTTGAAATTTTTTCTGATTCGGTGAAAATGCGGAGAAGGTACACTGATGTAGCTGATGCAGCCCAAGCAGCTTATGAGTCTGCATCTTATGCAGCAGCAGCTGCGAGAGCTGCTGTGGAACTGTCACGGTCTGAATCAACTGATCCTGATGGTCCTAACAGTCCTAATGTCCAGGAAAGAATTGAGCCAACGAACTCTAAAATTTTTACGAGGGAGAAAGCGGTTGCCAGATTCATGGATGCAAAAGTTGATCCGATATTCAAGAAAACCCACCCAATACAAAACTACAGTTTCAGTTCTGGTATTGAGAAAAAGACAGGACACTATAAGAATGGAACAGAATTTAAGATATCGCTATCTGGTTCAAGTTCTGATTCAGCTGACGACTATGAGGAAACTAAGATGTTCGTTGGTGAAGAGGGCCGACTGGGGAAGGAAAAAGTTCTTGATGGAACTGATGATGAAACTGCATATATAAGTAGAACTCCAAGGTCAGAGACTTATTTCATGGATACCAGTATAAAGGATGATATCCTGGAAGGTAGGAGCACAAAACCTTATTGTTCATCCCACAAGAATTTCCTTTTAAGATCTCAAACTGTATTGACAATGGAGTCCGGGCCTGACAATTCAAAGAAGCACTTTGCTGAAGAAATCAGGACTCAAGGTGCACAGCATTTGAATGTCCACAAGAGACCAATCTCTGTAAGGACTAGACAGGCATAAGGCCAGTAACAACCACACAAACTACAGAAGAGGATATATATATAGTCACTGCAACAACTTATGAGAGTTTAATTTAAATAGCAAATACTTTATTTTTCTCATATTATGAGAGTTCAATGTAAATAGCAAATACTTTATTTTTCTCATCATGATATTTCTTGAAAACTATGTAATGGATCTGATGGGTGGCACTTTGTTATATTTCTTTTTTTCAAATGTAAAGCACACAATACTGACAATCTTTATTAGATTTACAAATTTCAATAAAATGCTAATATCACTAACTTCTGAACACAGACAATCTCTTACTGAACTCCAGTGTGATTGGAGGACACAAGATCGACATTATGAGGAGGAAACATGCAGTTTAGAAGCTACTCATATTAACATCTGCTATCATGTAAGAGAAGAACATTAATATTCTCAGCAATTTTAAAATTTGTATATTAGAAGAGATTTCCTTATCAGCAGAGATAAAATAACGTCAACAACGGCTAGATGAACCTAACATGCTAGTTATATTTGGAAGTACAATCATGTCCAAGTGGTTAGCTTATATAATGTTAGGGTACGATGTAGACGAAAAGGTAGTCTAGTGCAATAACTCAATAGCACAAAAGAAGGAAAGGGGGGGGGGGGGGGGGGGGGGGAAAAAAAAAAGCACATTGTTATTACATTTAGCACCTGTTGTTTGAAAAGATTTAGCCCATGTTTGGTATCGATTAAAATTCAGATTTTAATTTAAGTCAAAGTTAATAATTAATTTTAATCACTGGGTCTTACAACTTTTCAACCATACATTTCATCAACTTTTATCAAAATCTTCTAAAAATCTGATTTTAATTTGGATTAATTTGTCCATTAGTCAAGAAAATTTGAATACTTACTGAATGAGGGTAGCTTTTACTAAACACCACGATAGCCACCTCAGTTGAAAATTATGTTTACCATCTTCACCCTGCTCGAACTATCTTCCTTGTCTGAAACAGATGTTGGGCAACCACACACATGCATTATTATCTGGACTTCTCACCTGTTCTCAGTTAACAAAATTCAAATACAAAGTTCTGCAGATCAGCTCAAGAAATCTTAATTCTGGTTTCTAGATTCTATTTGTTAATATTTGAACAAAGCATGGCATAATCATGTTCAAAAGAGCATATAATCTGAGTTTAAGATAATTTTTGTGGCCAATATGCTATTTACGAGCACCTGCCAAAAAAATATAAAAATCTATCGTAGTAAAGATACTTCCCAACATGATAGTGCACCGGATTGCCTTGGCATAGACCCCAAGTCAGGAGCCAGAAGGAGAATAATCATATGAAATGATAAGCAAATAATAAGAACGTCTGCTTACGTACTTTCTGTTCTATGATGCTTAATATATAAGTATATCAAATTGGTAGTTATTTGTCAATCATAAAAAACTTTAACCCATAATTATTAAAATTGGACTAGACCAGCCAGTTCAACCGAAAATCAGTAACTGGACAACGACCGATCCGGTTAGCTACAGGTCGAGGTGCATGATGGGTAGTTATCTCTCAAATAGGTTGCTCCGGATCCTCAACAATCTGAAATTTCAAAACTCTGCATAAATTAACCATAGAGGAACATGCTTTAAACAGCTTCTCAGTTCAATTATATTGGCCCAAATTTGAATCACAGGTACAATATAGTACGAAATCAACTTAAACTCAAAAATGTTACATTAAAGACTAAACAAGTGACAACCCTATACTGGTGTCTAGGACAAATTGCCACCACTCTGTTGCCACAGATTGATAATATCAGTGGCCTGATTAAGAAGTATAATCATTTTCTTCTGGGATATCCATGGTTTACTCTCTAGAGTTGTCTTCAGCTCTTCCCATGCGTCCTTCCTTGGCCAAAAGAAGTAAGGACTCAAAGGGACGGTGCCATAGCCCGGTATCATCTGATCGAGGCAAAGACCAATGTTCTTTTCCATCCAAATGAACTTCAATACCAATCTAGGCTTCTCCACTGATTTAACCTCCACTCCTAGCTTCTGAAAATTCATAGATAAAAAAGAGAAAAAAAATTGAATGGGGATCGGATTGATGATAAAATACAATCCCCAGCCGCAAACAATGTTTCCATTGGTGATGCAAAAATGAAAAAATTTTGTTTGCTTCTCCACTTAGCGACTTCAAACCAGTGAGTCGGTTAAAATTTTGTAGGTGCAAATAATTAAACACACACGTTATCAATAAGAATTCATATAACAAATATATAGTCTCAAGAAAAATTCTTTCTTTCATGCCGTTCGGTTGAAAACTAAACTTAAAGGAATATGTGCCATCTCTAACAGTTGAGATTTTAGATGTGGCAATTCAATATGGTATTGGAGCACGAAGGTCTTGATTTTAAGGTTTATCACCACCAATTTATGAAAATTGTAATGCGCCTTTGATTTAAAAAATCCGATCTGCATAGGGGTAGTTTGAAGACTAAACAAATATGTATAAATAACTGTGTTTCCCCGACAATTAAGCTTTTAGACTCAACGGTGGCAATTATAATAGGACTCATACCGTCCTGTAAATTAATAACTTAAAAATCAATTAATTATATGCATACTGACTCCGAAGTTGCAATAACTAAAATGAAATGCACATAGGATTAGTGCGTCGAACCTCAGATTTTTGTGCAAGCTCAGAGTCCGAAACCTCAGTGGGTGTTTCCGCAGGAGCTAATTCTGAGGCGGCGGCAGCATTAAGCCTTTGAATTCTACCAGTAGGTCTAATTTTTAGGCCAAGATGGGTTGAGGAATGCAAAGAGGAAGCTCTGGGTTTCAATGAATTTGAGGTTTTGATGGGTGTAAAACAGGGCTTCTGGGAAGTAAAAGAAGGGAATGACAAAATGCTCTTCGCACTTGGTTGAACTGGAATCGACAACATCATGCTCTTCAGTCTTTATACCCACACGCAGAGTCGAGAGAGACGGAGACGGAGAGAATTTCTATTTATGAAAGGAAGCCATTGCCATTGACAAATGAATAAAACTCCCAGTGTAACGTGGATAAGGTATCAGCCATCTGGGCACTGGGCCGATATTAATGGGCCAAACTTAGAAATGTATGTCCGGTGACATAATGAGCCATACTTTACAAGGGCCGGTCCAATGGCTGGCTGGCTAGACTCGATCTATTTGACACTACCAGATAGGAATTTTAAGTGGGACGAGTCGCTTGTCACCTCGACTCACATCCCTGACAAGTTGTAAGCACGAGCAAGCGGATTTTTAGCTACAAAATGTATTTTTTGGCTTAAAAAAGGTTGGAAGTGGATCCACAAAATGCTAAAAATCACTTTGTGACATTTTATTGAAGAACTGATTTGAAATGTGCATGATGTGACGTTAATATTTTATCACAATATTATGATCCATATTGTCCTCTTTTCTTGTTCTTGGTGTAACTATTTGGTGTAACTATTTATCCAAGACAAACAACCATTTATTTTGTATCAAAGAGTTTTTTTCTTCAGCCGCCCATTTCAGTTTGTGTTTTAAAAAGGACAAAAATCTATCTCATTTTATAAACTTTAAACTCATTCTGCCCTTATAATTCTAATTGTACTCGAAGAAAGTAGAATATTTTTATAAATGAGAATGATCGCTAAAGCCAGTTCTTTAGTCAGCAATGAAAGATTGCTAATCTATAGAAGCCTGGAAGGACAAAATGATGAAGGCAGTGGATGCATGTTTTTCCAATCAATACGTCAAAAATTTGAGCAGTTTTGGAATGATATTAGGAATTTCTCTAAGACAGCAATTGAGATGGGCCGGAATGATCCCCGGAAAATCATGCATGCCATCAAGATGGGATTGGCATTGTCCCTTGTATCTCTCCTCATTTTCTGGAAAGAGCCTTTTGCTGATGTTGCTCAGTATTCAATCTGGGCAGTTCTCACAGTCATTGTAATGTTTGAGTTCAGCATAGGTATGTTACATTTGACACGAATTATTTTTGGTTTAAGAATTTCTTTCTAGTTGGTCCAGAAGAAATATGAGATCCTATTTCTCTAAAGAATATGGGATTCGACTTCTGGCAGCTGCTTATGCAGTCTACATTCATCTTAGCTTTCAACCGGCGAGGTTAATCTTGTTATTTGCTTCTTTCTTGTATCATGGTTTTGCCTTAAATATAGGAGCAACCTTTATTAAAGGATTCAACCGTGGATTAGGAACATTTGGTGCTGCGGTACTCGCATTTTGCTTCGGCGAGTTAGCTATTTTGGCTGGAAAGTTGGAGAAAGTGGTAATTGTCATAAGTATTTTCCTCATAGGTATGCTTCTCTTCAACCACCTTGTCCAAAAGCCTGGAGCTTTAAGTTGTTAAGAGAGACACATTTATTTATTCAAAGTTAGACCCCGTTTAACAAAATTTTTTCGAGATTATAAGTTGGTCGAACTTCATTTTTAACCACACATTTTATTCGACCCACAACTTTTTTTCCCACTTTTTAACCACACATTTTATGGAACTTCACTCAAAAAGCTTTGTCAAACTGGGGCTTTAACCACTTGGTCCACTTCTACACATCTAATATCAATATCCATATTGAAATTCTACCTCACTATGATTGTTCTTGTGTGGCAGCTTCATTGTCATCGTACTTGAAACTCTACCCGACAATGGCAGCTTATGAATATGGATATCGAGTATTTTCATTGACATATTGCATCCTCATGTTGGCTGGAAACAGGACAAGGTCATATACAGAAGCTGCTCTTACTCGGTTAATACTCATTGCACTTGGAGCGGTTGTCTGTTTTCTTGTGAACATTTTTATTTACCCGATATGGGCAGGCGAAGATTTGCACCGCTTGGTGGTAAAGAATTTCAAGGACCTTGCAGCAGCTTTGGAAGGTTGTATGACTTATAACAAAAAAGTTGCTTTTCTCCAAGGATTAATTTTAGTAAAGAGATTTTTATATTTTTCCTCTACTCAAAGAACAAAGTTGTAAGAATTCTGTAGGCTGTGTTAATGGCTACTTGCAATGCGTGGAATATGAAAGAATCCCCTCAAAAATCCTCACTTACCAGCCATCTGATGATCCATTATATAGCGGCTACAGATCAGTTGTGGAATCAACGAGTAGAGAGCAAACACTGGTATGGACTAGACTAGAGATCATTTCAATTTGCTTAATGGTGGCTTAATAGTGAGTAGACAGCGCGTTTTCACACTGATATTGATGCCGATTGCTTGTTTTCTGATAGCTTTTCTTTTTATTTCACAATCCAAGAGGCTAATCGTAAGAAATCATGAATCTGAAAATATTTTTGATTGAGCAGCTAGGTTTTGCTATCTGGGAACCACCTCATGGATGCTATAAAAAGCTTGATTATCCATGGAGAAACTATGTCAAAGTGAGTGGTGCACTGAGGCATTGTGCATTCATGGTCATGGCGCTACATGGATGCCTCCTCTCTGAAATTCAGGTAAATAAAAGTAGAACTTCGAAGATACATAACTTCTGTAAGTTATTGATTTATTATTTTCAGAATTTCTTAACAAGAAAGAATCAGCAAAAGGTTTAGTTCATTTATGCTTAGGCACCACCAGAAAAGAGGCAGGCTTTCTGCAGGGAACTTAAAAGGGTTGGTGCAGAGGGTGCAAAAGTTTTACACGTGCTGGGGAGCAAAATCGAGACTATGCAAAAGTTGAACTCAGATGACATACTCGAACAAGTTCACGAGGCAGCCCAACAGTTGCAGAAGAGAATAGATCAAAAATCATATCTTCTAGTCAAATCAGAAACCTGGGAAATTGGTAATCGCTCTCAAGAAGTAGCAGATAATGAGAATGTTCCCACTGAAAATGATGATCATCAAGAGTTGCATTTAGTGCTTAAGTCCCTTAGTGAAACTGTACTTGATCCGAGATCAATGCCAATGTTGACATCAAATTTGGACACAAAAGACATGACGACTTACACGTTAAGGAAGCAAGTGCCTTGGCCTTCGTGTTTTGCCCTCGACAATGAATCTTTGATTCGGAAGGATGAAATCAAGACATATGAAAGTGCGAGTGCTTTGTCTTTGGCGACATTTGCATCCCTTCTGATTGAATTCGTTGCAAGGCTTCAAAATCTAGTTGATTCTTTTGAAGAATTAAGCGAAAAGGCAGAGTTTAAAGAAGTATTAGCCAGATAACAAGCAACATACAAAGAATGTGCTTCATTGTAGTTTACCAGGTTGGTAATATGCTTCAGGATCAAGAACTGATTTCTTGACAATCAGTAATTTTATCATATTATACGTATCAAGTCTAAAAAAGCAGTATGACGTGAGTGCATGAAAGATATTGTAATCTAATTTAACATACTATATGTATCAAGTCTAAATTGCATTATCTGATCCATATTTTCGTCCAAAAAAATCGTTAAGAGACAATAAGAAAACTTAGTTGTCCCGCTTATTTTGAATAAGTAAATAAAGAATAAAAAAAATCGCGACGATATATTTGTTCTCATTTTAAAACATTCTAACAAAATTTTTAGACAAAAATCGTAATTAAGGATAATATGTGATAATTAATGACATACTATATGTATCAAGTCTAAATTGCATTATCTGATCCATATTTTCGTCCAAAAAAATCGTTAAGAGACAATAAGAAAACTTAGTTGTCCCGCTTATTTTGAATAAGTAAATAAAGAATAAAAAAAATCGCAACGATATATTTGTTCTCATTTTAAAACATTCTAACAAAATTTTTAGACAAAAATCGTAATTAAGGATAATATGTGATAATTAATGGAAGGTTAAGTTTAAGAATACTATTATAAAATATTTGACATAAATTTGATAATGAATAAATATTAAGGACCTTTTATGCAATTAAAATATGGTGCAGGTATAAAAGATATGATGTCAATATATTCAACATTTTCAAAAAGAGAAGGGGTTCCCTGCAATAATCAAATAACTTGTGGTTTGCTATCCAGGATACGATCGACCAGTTCGATCAGAAAATCGATAAATTGAACCTTGAACTGGCCCAATAGTGATAAGACAACTTGACAATTAACATGATAAAGAAACAGTCAAACTTGCCAAAACTCTAATAGAATCAAGTAAATTCGAACTAGTTTTATCGTTGAACAGGTTTTGGGTAAACACATTTTTTTCAAAAAAATTCTAAAGTTGTCGTGAAAGTGTTTTGAACAAGAGATCTAGAGTTATCGGATTCAACCCATTCATTGACCTGAAATACTGATTCTTTGGATCTTTGGTTTAACGGCGAGATCATTATTTGATGCAAATATAATTAAAATGGAAAATAAATGTATAAAACAACTAGAAATTAATACATTTCCATTTTTAAAATATTTTGAATTAAATTTGTACAATCCGCCAATTTAACCATTGATCCAGACCAATAACCCGGTTCTCCAGTGATTCAACCGACCAGTGAGCGGGTCGATCCGCTAACTATGGATAATTTGCTCTTCGTCAAATTAACAAATTCAAATAGGCAAACTGAAAGGAATTAATTCTTCCACTAGTCATTGAAATTATGTTCATATCTTTGATTGATAGCTGAAGTTTATAATGTCGAGTTTTGGTCACTGAACTTAGGTCCATGTTTGCAATTGCTCACTGAAGTTTAAAATGTCGAGTTTTGACCATTGAATTTTGAAAAATGTTGTACATTACTCACTGAATTTTGAAAAATATTGTACATTACTCACTAAATTTTGAAAAATGATGTACATTATTCACAATAAACTCATTATTTTTCAAAATTCAACAGTTATGCTAGTGATCAACGTGCGGCATATTTCAAAGTTCAATGATCAAAACTAGACATTTTAAATTTCAGTGAGCAATCTAAGATATAGACCCAAATTCAATAAGCAATCGAAGATATTGACCTAAGTTTGGTGATCAAAATTCAATTTTTTAAACTTCAGTGACCAATTAAAGGCATGGACCAAAGTTCAATGACCAGTTGAACAATTAGCTCAACTGAAAGTTTTGAGCCCTAGTTCTTTACTTCCGTACTGTGTAGAATCCATTCTCATTCAGCTCTCTGTGTTACTGCACGTAATGGCTCCTACCAACAGCCCACCTGCTTTTGAAAAAGAACAGGTATTTCTTACATGTTAATACACGTATATATATTATAACTGTCGTTGCCACAGTTTTTTCCCCA
Source organism: Olea europaea var. sylvestris (assembly GCF_002742605.1). Classification (NCBI taxonomy): domain Eukaryota; kingdom Viridiplantae; phylum Streptophyta; class Magnoliopsida; order Lamiales; family Oleaceae; genus Olea; species Olea europaea. The sequence goes on from NW_019249669.1 coordinate 30,771, forward strand.
TTTTTTGGGATTTTAATTTTATTTTTGATAAATTTCTGTGCAGATATTTGGAATGGCAGAGAAAGAGATGGAATACAGAGTGGAATTGTTTAATAAGTAGGAAATCCGGGTTTATGCATTCGGATTTGCTTTTGCATATTACAGTAATTTTGTTTAAAGTACTGTTTTATTGGTCGGTTAATCGGCCGCAAAAAATTGTTCGGCTGCTGGAATTTCTGCCATTAATTATTTACTCTGCTGATGTTTGTTTATACTTCTGGGTGCTTGGAAAATAGCCTGAATAAGAGAACTGAAAAAAGCATGATTACCAATTGCGTTAGCATTTCATTTATTATTGACATTTGCAATGTCATCCATCTGTTCATGCATAATTTATTTGATTTTCACTTTGTTCTTATTCAGGCTTACGCACACATGTTTCAACAAATGCATTGAGAACAAGTACGTATTCTTAGTTCCTGGTAGCTTAATTACTTCTGTAAGCATGATTGAATTACTGCTCTATAAAATTGCAGACCAGAGCAGTTTATAACTTATTTTCACTTATAGAGAATGATTCATTTTGGTTGATGTGCTTAGCAGAAGTGTAACTCACACCTTTTCAGGTACAAGGAATCTGAGTTAAACATGGGCGAAAACAGTTGCATTGATCGATGCGTTTCAAAATATTGGCAGGTGAATTGATGGTTTTACTCTCTTTCTATATTTAGTTTTTGGGTGTGAATGCGTTTAAACAAGCGTCAGGCCTTGCAAATGATTTATTGAATATATTATTATTTTACATCTTGCACAGCTCTGTACTTGTTACTGCACAATCAGATAATGTGAAAATGCTGAGTGCCTTAATGATGGTTTAAATATGGTTCCATGTGCCATTTTGGTTTCGAAATAATGCCACCTCTCCTGCTTTCCATGGAGATACATGAGTGAAATTTTAAATGGGGATGTAGTAGAGGTAGAGAAAGTAGTATATTTGAGATTCAATTTAAAATTATCGCTAGAAATATGTTGTCAAAGATGATAGAAATATATGAAATCTGAACATTAGCTCAATGGCCTGTGATAGGATGTCTAATTTACTGATTGGCCTAGACATACTGAAAGAGATTGCAGGTTTGCAAGTATTCATAATTGCCCCTAGTACGTGGATCCCTATTGTTTGTAAGACGTGAATGACCAGAGGACTTTCTAGTTAATGTAAAACGTCGACTCTGGCTGGGAGGTTGTCACGAGGACACATTAGCTTATTCAAAGAACTCTGTCATGAGAATAGATATAATGAAGGTAAAGGAATTGCGAAAGTTTTGATTTGCCATTATGATCACTTTTAACCCAATCGAAAGTAAGCTCGATTCAAAGCAAATAGACAAGCGCGAGACAAGGTTGAGTTAGGGTTCAAGGTGTAGATCAGGTTCACTCTGCCCTTTGTTTTCTCTGCAGATTCTTTCAAATACTCTAGAGTTGTATGGGAAAAAAAAATGGTAATAATAAAAACTCTAGAGTAATGGAGGTGTGCAATGGCATGTACCAACATATTCTTGTCAAAAGCACTTCTCTTGTGTTTTTGAGTTTTTTTTTTATCCGACCCAGACTGTATGGGGAAGAATGTGGAGATCAGAAGCAAAAAAGGAGAGTCAAACAAAGCCAAGTAGGTGAGTACTCATCAAGAGAGCTGCTGTGCACAAGCAGCTATTTAGAGACCAAAACTTGAGCTGATCAAAGATGCATTCCAAACCAACCTGGTCTTTCCTCTGGGACTATGAGTATTTGCTGCTTAATTGAGTGGATAGAAGAGTTTGAGCACAGTCCAAGGAAGGTGTTGCTCTAGAAGGGAATATATATCATAGAAGTTTGTGCTTAATTGAAAAGCATGGCATCTGCAGATAGTTTGCCTACTCTTAGGGGTTGTTTGAGCCCTATTTTTCTTAAACAATACATTTTGAAATAGTGTTATGATGTGGAGAATGTGTGGTTAAAAAATAAAGAAAAGTTTTGGATTTGCGTGTAATATTATTTTATTGAAAAATATGTGGTTGAAATGATGTCAAATCACTGTTGAAAAATGTATTTTGATGAAAGAATGAGCCTCAAACAAGCTGTTATACTACACAGTAGAACCAAGTCAAGATGGATGATTTAGAACTTAGAAGGGCTTGGATCACTTATATGGAACTGGGATTATGCTAAGATAGGAAATATGATTAGGTCAGAATGAGACTTTCAAGAAGCCAGGGTATAATGTGACCTTTCAAGAATGAAGAAGTAGCCTAGCCGAAGGTGGAGAATTCTGCTTTTATAGAACCTTGGACATTTTAGGAGACTAGTAAATAATAAGAATGGCGAACTCAAACTAGAACCTCATCCTTCAAAGGTTTGGTCTATATTTGCCCATTCTTAAGGGTTAGAGTAATAATAGTTTCTTGCTGATTCTTTAAACAGTCATGGTTTCTTTGCATTGAATAGGATTTGGTCGATGAGCCTTCTCTGTTGTTCTTTTATTTGCTTAATGACTGTAATGTTGAGAGAATCCTCTTTGCATATAATTGGGAACGTGTGACTTAACATAATCTCTTTAAAATGCCAACCCGGATTCTTTGAACCATTTACTCATAGAATTATGCTACAAGTACAGCAATTTTGACATCATGGTTGACAGCCCTCTCACGTACAAGAGGTGGAGCCCATGATTAAAATAATTGTGGGCCCCACAATTGTGAGTGAGCTGTCAAAACGAGTGTCAGCATTATTCTTACTCATGTTCTTGAATCTTATTCTGACTGATGCTTTTTAAATTCCTTCTTCAATGTGTCAAATTGTTTTCTGCAGGTGACTAATCTAGTTGGCCAACTGCTTGGTAACAATCGACCACCAATGTGAAGGAGATCATTTTTGCACCTGACGTTTGGAGTCGACATAGATTCACATGGTTTATGTTATGATGTGTGACTTAATTTAAATTTAAGAAATCAATGCTGACAGTATTAACCTGCTTGCAAATCATATTTATATGTATACTATTTTTTCATCCATGTTTTGACCTATTGATATATTTATAATTTTAATGATCGATTGTCGAAGACAAATGATTTTTTGTTAATGATTATAATTGTAGCATTCAAGGAAAATCTTATCACTAGCATTTGAAAAAGAATTATTGCTTTTTCCACATAAATCAACATTATCATTTCAGAGTTGATGGGATACATAATTATTGTTATTGCTACATAGTCAAGAACCTATATAAATTTGCAGGGCCCATCACGTGTGATGTTGGAATTCAAATCTGTAAAATTTTCTTCTATGCTCATCTCAAGTCTCAACTCTACCTTTGTTACATAGTAATGGTTATTAATTTTGGATAAACGAGAAGGATTATGGTAAGTGACGATTATTGTAAAATTGTCACAACAAAGAAGAATTTTAACTCTAAATTATGAAGGAAGAGTTTAATGGGAATCCGAAAATAAAGACAATGCGTTTGGTTGCCTTAAACAGTAAGTTAAATTTTACTTTATATAAGTTCAATTAATCTATTTGTACAAAGATTTTGTACAACATTGTTGACAATGATGGGTGTGGCAAAAAAGTATTGATTGAAAATATGGGTTATTTTTCAAACTGTCTAATGATAACATGTCATGTGGTGGATTGTCAACAATGTTATCAAATTCATTGTACATAAAACATTGCTCATATAAGTTACTTGTGTTGTCAAACCCACAAAATCACAGAATAGTATGGAGGAAAAAAGGCTTGTGGAGAACATGATAAACGAGGAATGCAAAACAACTTAAATTGAGAAAGCTGAAGTTTACAAAAACAACAATTTAAGCAATCAATTTTAAATAATCCTTTGATGTTTGACACAGGGAATTAAAAGGTTAAATACATGAAAATTAAATTAAAAATGGAGAAACTATACACTTTTAATTTTTGTTCCTTTTGGCTTCCATATTTGTGGCTTCTTTAAGTAATTCTTGAGCATCATTTTCCATCCCAAGGCTAAAAAGGGAAGCTGCTTGAAGGTAAAAAGCAGTAGGCCACTCAGGAGATATAACCTGTGCTTGCATAGCATCTCCCATAGCTTCATTAAGCATGTCACTCATCAAATAAGATAAGCAGCGTCGAGCATAGACAGTTGGCGATACCATGGTCCCACCATCAATGAACTACATGAAAAAAATGACAATCTTTTAACAAATTGTCTGAAACCATGTGTATTCCTTGATCATCCGAGATAAAAAGGAAAAATATGGTATGGTGATAGCGGTATCATGGAATTTGATAAATGTCTGCTCAATTGATATGTATGTCATGTTTCATAAGAACTATTTAGCAAATTTTGGCATTTCAAGGTTTTTAAGAAGAGTAATACCATTCATCACAATTGGAGTGAAACACCCATCTAAGCGGCAATTACATGACATTGAATAGATTTATTTAAATACAAAGTCACAAAACTCATTTAATTATATATATAAAATGTAGTCACCTAAACTGATGCTCTAGATAGATTCTTTTTTATTTCCTTTATTTATTTTTATTTTTTTTTCAGAATGGTCCAAAATAGCTTTTGATGCTTACACCAACTAGTTTTATCAAAATATGAGGCCTGAATTTAGGGAGGCTTTCAAATTGTGTCATTGCTGGAACTTATACTTGATTTTCAATGATATGTGAACAATTCAAGTGAGAGGCCAATGCAGAGAAGGGCTTACCTGTGTGTAGCAATCAATGGCAGTTGTGAAATCTTTGGCTCGAAAAGCGGCATCACCATGCTTCTTAGAATTCAAGGTCTCCTGCATTTGATTTGTCCACACTTGAAACGATAACTGCAAGGATAGAATCTTTAAATTTATTAGTGATGATTAATGTGAGAAAATCTGTCTGCTAATGCTGCCTAATAACTGCTAGGATATTTGAATCGCCTAAGCTAAAAGCTTAATCTCCTGGAAAAGGGACACATTTTTTATTTAAATTTAGTCTTCAACTCGCCCCCACATGTATAGGCGGGATTCATTTTTTCACCAAAAGCTCACCCCTCATTTTCTACCTGGGGACCACCACACATGTTTTTGTTTGTAATAACATGTAAACTAGACATGACTTGACCTTCTTTAGACAGAAGTGTCTTCCTAATTGGAGTAGCACATTAAAGCAAGATTTCAAATTGATTTGGCGCAAGCAAGATTTGAATGACTCGTTGGCATTAGTACTTTACTCTATGATATTGGTTCAACGTTTCTGCACGATTTGTAAGACACGGTCAATAGTCAAATTGTGGGAGGACGGAAGATCAGAAATTAGAGATAAATAAATGAAAAACATTTATGCAGATGATTATACGGATCACAGAGATACTAAAAGAGAGAGAACCATGTATAAGTCGCATTAATTTAAAAGTATGAAAACTGATCAATCCTGAGAAGGCAAAACAATAACTTGGAAGATGCAAACCTCATTGGTGATCCCTTCATCATCTTTGTATCCAGTTTTGTCCAATATTTCGTGTATAGCAGTAAGGTCCATTCTAAAGCATGCTTCGCCCAAAGGCGTCAACAACAATGGCTGTTCGGAATTTGCATTTCCATGTGGAATGCCCAGTAAAACGTGTGACGGGACCTGATTGACAGATCAAAGAGAAAGCACTCTTCAGGTCTAAAGGATTAACAGACTTCTGACTCATTGAGAATTTTCAAGTGTGGATGCACCACCACAGTTTGTAGTGCCCTTTCTATTTTCTGATACTTGATGATTGGGTAACAAAAGTTAATTGTCTACTCTCGGGAAAAATAAAAAGAAAAGAAAAGATGAAAAAAATCATAGATGTAACCTTCCTCTTAATTATACAGGTAAAGTTCATGAGTGATCAAGGGAAAGAAAATTTGCATGACAACAAGAATCTAAGTTATGAAATATTTGAAGTGAAAATTTATGATTACTTATTTCCATCAGTATTGCAAGCAAACAAGATCAGTACCAAGAAAGAAAATACTGTATTAGAAATTAACTGGAAATGGGTTTTAAATACTTCAGTAATTTTTCAAACGTCTGCAAACAATTGTACCTCAAGCAAAGATAACTTCAAATGACATTTCCATACCTCGTCTTCTTTCTGAAGAGATACGAGAGAAGTGACTAGAGACTTAGCATTGGGTCTTTCTCGAGCTTCATATTGCAAACAACGGGTAGCCAAGCGCACCAACTCAGTTCCATCATCATTTGAAAAATGGCCCTCTAAACAAGAATCCATGAGCATCAGAAAATTCTTGCCACGAATGAGATCAAGTGCCTGTAGGAAGACTGTAATTAATCAAACTTGCCATGACGAGAGTCGTTTAACAGAATGCCATCCTGTGGACAAACTGTCTCCTAAAGAATGGCAAAAGATACAAACTAAATATTGCCAATTGAGAACAATAGTATCTAACGCAGACGATGACAACAACAAACAAACCGAACAGGTCTTCCAAGACCTTTGGATTACACCCAATCTATTCCAATCAGTCCCTCAATAAATCACAGTATGTCATGAGCTTTTCTCCTCTCTAATTTGTGCAATCTTGAATCTTTCCAATACAATTAATCTTACAAATAGGAATGGCAACACACTCCCTCCATATCTTGCATCTTTTTACTATTTAAAAGCTCATTAAGTAGTTCGATAAGTTAAACTTTAAGGGCAGGGAAGTAAAAAGATATCAACCAAGATAGAGATAGATTCTACTATTCTGATCTTTAACAATCAAGAACTTACATGGCTTGGAGGTATATGCTTTCCACTTAGAAGATCTAGCAACATGGTTCCAAAACTGTAAACTACACTCTCTGGTGTCACTCTTCCTGCCACACAAATAAACAAGTCAACAATTCGTACAAGCTGTACACTAACATGGGAAAATGTGCTGGTAATATCTCAAGCCTTCATGCTCAAGATCGCAGGGATTTGAGATCTTCGAAAAAGATGATCATGATTTCATCCATTGGATAGGATCGAGGAAGAAAACAAGTTAAATTCTTGCATGAGTACTGTGTATTGCTTTCTAGCTGCATACCAGTTCTCAAGTACTCTGGAGGAGTGAAAGCTAGGTTTGTACTATAACTTTTGCCATCTCTACTATTCTTCATCAAGCCAAAGCAAGAGAGCCTGGGGTTACCATCCTGTCGATGAGTAACTTTACATAAGAGCTAGACAATATCCAACCTTTTACAAGGTAATACAAAATCATATATACGGTACATTTTACCTTATCAAACAAGACTCTGTAAGCATTAAGATCGTGATACAATGCCCGTCCCTTGCTACTGCAGTACTCCAGAGCTTGAGCCAAATATAAAGACACCCTCAACCTCATTGCCCATTTCATGGGCTGGTTCTCCCCTATCCCAATTCCACAATTAATAAAGAACAATAACCATGGCGTACAAAACAGTTGGGCACAAGAAAACATGAGCAAAAATTGGGGGAAAATCATAAAATCACAAATATAATTAGCAGCATCATAAGCTTATACTTTTAATCATGAATATCGTTAATATTATGAGCAGCATCATGAGCTTTAATACTTTTTTATCAAAGCTTTTAACATTATAGAGAATGCGCAAAAGTGTGATGTCAGCCCAATAACCAAGCATTTGGCTTTTCTATCCCTGATTCCATCCTCATCCGCCTCCAAACGGATATTTAAGTATTATAAATATAAATCAAATATTTAAATATTTTCCTACACATTTTCAATGAGAATTCATAACATTTCTGTTTTAGAATTGCCATCGATTCTTTCCTCGGATAAGATCCACCTCTTTCGCCTACCAAGAATTATAGCTATGTAATGTACATACTCACAATGAAATAAATGCTTTGCCAGTGTCTCATGCGGCATGAATTCTGCCACCAACAATCTCTCATCCCCTTCGTAGCAACATCCTATCAGATTCGCCAAGCGCTCACTTCTCAGATTCCCCACAGTGCGGGCTTCATCCTACAATAACCCATCACAAATTAGCATAAACAGTAAAAACAAAAACTTTCGCTCATGAATTTCAAGTTAAGCGCAAAAATTTAATCTTGATTCTTAATAACAAATATCCCAAAAATGCAAGAGTGCCCAGTGCATAATTCTTGTGGGGAAAGCTATGTAGCCTTGGGATTAATCCGATGCTCAACAAATCCAGACATTCACAGTCCGAAAAATTGCAAAAACAAACAATAAACTAGAACAGATGCACAAAAACTTGATTGATTAATTACTAACAATGAATTGACGAGAATCAGGCCAAGCAGATTTGTTGAAGCGCTTAACAGCAATCCAGTGATCATCGCCTAGCAAGCCTTTGTAAACTACATTTGGAGCCTTCTCTCCGTGTTCTGAAACAATATTCTCTGAAGAAAACCCATTTGTTGCATTTTTCAGTTCTTCCCAGCTGAACTCAGTAAAACTTGGCAATGCATTTTTCTCCCCATTCTCTGCAAATCATTGTATAAACTATTAAAATCTTAAAATAAAACAACAGTAGAAAACACTTGCAAATTGGGGCACCCTATATCTACTGACCTGGATCAGAAGATTGAAGAACAGAGGGCTTCAGGTGAGAATGCCACCAGCAGAAGGAAAGTTTTGAGCAACGCGCACCCATTTAGCAATAATTTTCAGATAAACTGTTCAAGAAACAGATGCTTCTATGACAAAACACGAATGATTTAAGAGTTTTAGTATGAGCACTTAATAAGAAGCATTTGAAAGAGAGAAATGGGAAAGCGGAAGTGGATTTTGTGGATCCGAGGATAGTATTTACTCCTGTACAGACAGGCTTTTTCAAGAAAGACATGCATTAAAGAATAGTGTATTAACGTGTGTATACGTATTCGTATTCTTATACATACTGTCATTTCACTTGTTTCGCTTTGTCTAACATTAGTACGTAGACGGACCAAAATGATGTCTGTATTGTGTTGGCGTTGCAATTTGCAAAAGAGAGTCACCTTTTCCCCCTACTCTCTCTCTACTTTCATGTTTTTCTGCTTTCACGTTTCCTCTTTCCGACTTGCTCATCATTTCCCTTTCCTTTTATGCTCTCTGATACGTATTCGTATTCTTATACATACTGTCATTTCACTTGTTTCGCTTTGTCTAACATTAGTACATAGACGGACCAAAATGATGTCTGTATTGTGTTGGCGTTGCAATTTGCAAAAGAGAGTCACCTTTTCCCCCTACTTTCTCTCTCTACTTTCATGTTTTTCTGCTTTCACGTTTCCTCTTTCCGACTTGCTCATCATTTCCCTTTCCTTTTATGCTCTCTGCCCCTCGCTCTCCCTTTGTGTGTGTATACACAATTTCACTCTATTGAAATATTGTGTTACCTATTAATATTCTGGTATTGTACAATTTAGAGTTGTACTGAATTAATCATCGAAAGGGCTACGAGAACAAACCTCATAGTCTTTATTCAAATGTCATGATCATCCTCAAATTCAAATCCCTATCTTAATCTCTTGTCCGACCTAACCTCACCCGATGTATGAATTTTGGTGGTTTTAGAACTCAAAACATGTGACAATTCTCAACATTATTTTGTTCAGTTTTATTTTTGGGATACCTAACACGTAAAATAATTCATTATATTTTTGTAATTCTAAACTTATGTGTGTCCATATTTAAATTAAAGGGTGATTCATGATTGTACTCCATCATATTTTTTATGAATGCACCACTCATTAATTACATTAAATGTCCTTAATCTTTATTCATTGTCACATTTAGCCTCTAATTGGGCTCTATTTTTTCGAAAATGCATTTTGCTTAAAACTTGTTTTCAACCACACATTCTAACATAAAATAATATTATATGTAAATAAAAAAATTCTTATTTTTAACCACTCATTTTCCAAAAAAAAAAAATCACTATTCCAAAATACATTTTCTCAAAAAAAAAAAAAAAAAATTTTATATATATATTTTTTGACTTATTTAAAAATACAGCGACAATTAAATTTTTTATTTTCTCTTAACGAAATTTTGGATAGAAATCATCATTAGAGACAAGTTATGTTAATTTGAAAATAAGAATGCAATGATTCCAAAATACATTTTCTCAAAAAAAAAAAGATAAAAAAAGTTCATTTTACTGGAGCCCAAACAAGGGCTTGTATCCTTAACTTTTCTTTGTATCATGCTCTTATTTGTTAACTTTTAATCAACTAGCATATTGTCCTTAATCACAATTTTCATGCAAAAGTACTATTAACGTGGTTTAAAACGAGGAATAAATATTTTGACTTATTTAAAAATACAGCGACAATTAAATTTTTTTATTTTCTCTTAACGAAATTTTGGATAGAAATCATCATTAGAGACAAGTTATGTTAATTTGAAAATAAGAATGCAATGAAATAAAGTTAGGGTATAAATAAAATAATGAGTAAAGATTATCAACTTTTCATGTAATTAAAATGCAGTATTAACCTTTATGGGGTGATTGAGTTAGTGGAGAACGTGAACGTCGAGGCCTTTGTTCACGAGTTCAATTTTTCCTACCAACACTTTCTCGGTCAAGTCTGTAGCACAGGACTTGCCTAGTGCGATTTACCTGACTGGCGTGGTTTACAAACTATAGCGTCAATTTGAGGGTTTACTCAGTACGCATTCGAAAGGTAGCAGCTGCGGGTTTCCCCATCATAAAAAAAAAATGCAGTATTAAAGAAATGGAGTGAATACATCCTAAGTGCTTGTTTGTGTCCCATTATTTGTGAATAATGTATTATGGAATAGTGATTGATATTAAATGTGTGGTTAAAAAAGAAGAAAATTTTTTTAATTTACGTGTGATATTATTTTAATGAAAAATTTACAGTTAAAAATAAGTATTGTAAAAAAAGTAATGTGAAAAAATGGTAAACAAACAAAACCTAAATTAATATGACAGCATTTTCATTCACCAATAAAAACGAGGTAAAATGTACTTAAGATTTAAGAAAGGTATATAAATAATTGTGCGACAAGGGTCGTTTTCAGCAGGTCAATGTCGAAAAATTCGGTGATGTAGAACAAATCCTAAGTAATTCGATTTGTTTAGTCAAAGTTTCGCATAAATTAATTGAAGCTGTCTAATCACTAATTAAAATTAATTTTAGTACTTTTCTAGTCCTTGTCTTAGCAGATTACTTGACTTGCTTTTAATTAAACGAGGGAGATCCAATCTAAACTGCATATAAATTATTTAATTTAATTACTTATCTGAATATTACTTCTTACTGATATTATCATTTGGTATAAAAAGGTGTAATAATACGAATAATTAACTATGAAACTATTAAAATTATAACATTCAACACTCCGTTGGTGGGTCCCATTTTGTCAACGTAGTACATAATTTAACGTTGGTCGTATTCAATAAAATTGTATGTTTTCTTGTCATCCCATATGGCCGTGCTCCCTCTCCCTTTTTCCATGCATTCTGTTTCCCTTTTTATTCCTTTCCATGGAGATGTCTGTATCAAGATATTTAGTAGAATCATGTGGATGACAAATTTTCGAATTTATTTCATTAAATTTGAGCACATTTGATTGTGAAAACTTCATTTTAACTCGATTTCTTGAAGTTTAAATATTAAATATTCATATAAAAATTGTCAAACTTGGTTATATATATATATATATATATAATGTAATGAAAATCCTCATGTTATTCCCTTCTTCACAGGAAAAGGATGAGCAAGTGCGACCGTACAGTCCTAATAAAGGCAATGGTCCCAAGTTATGATTAACCCCAAATTCTGTAGGCAAGCCTGATGACAGAATAATGATAAATCAGGACAGTCCACAATGGCTAAGTCACAGTATCCTTGCACGCAAGATGTAGTAATCATATGTACCACCCATTTAGGATTCAAGAGGACCCTTTTACACATTAAGCCTGCAAAGGAGAGAAATTGAAAGAATCGCAGTCGAGTAAGATCGACGAATGATTTGATCCAATATAAATAGCACGACCTGATTTTTTGCTCACATGAACAGGATAAACCTTGCCAATCGTCCAGGTGGGGCCCTTTTTTTGACAAATAAAAAACGAGAAGGTTTGACCTATCGGCCACATAACGGTGGACAACATAACTCCTATCTACTGTGAACATTCCTCTTTTCAGTATATCAATTCTAATGAATCATGTATAGGTGTGGTTGGTATTTATCATTTTAAGATGAGCATAAGAGAGCCGCTGTGAATAGTTTGATACACACTTGTAAGCCAGTTCAAAATCATTCATATAGAGTTGGTCCAAATTAATAGGCCCCTGGGAATGAAAGCCTATTTCTTGACACTGTTTATTCGCATTTGGGGTTTCCATGGCCTGTTGGGGCACATCCCGCGATTTACCTTCCTCACAAAATTCTAGGGACGAAACGTTGAGAGTCCTCAGAGTTGGGGTTCAACCTTTACTTGTCTGGTGCATTAAATGTTTGTACAATTTCTCTTTCGTGTACTTGAATCGACATTAATTTGTGAAACTGCAATCCCAGACAAATTATTTTCCAGTCATTGGGTTGATGTTCCAATGATCAGTCAACCTCGACAGTTGAAGACATGTTTTCTGATAGAAGGGATTGGTGCCAATTTACTTTATTCACGTGATGCAGACAACCCCAAAAAAATGATTTAAAAAATAATAAAATTAACAAACTTTTACTTCTTCCTCTGCAGTTAAGACCGCTGATTTTTTATTTTTTTTTATCCTTTCGGTCTATTTAACAGGAAGATGTAGAGTAGAGTATTTCATTGTATGAAACAATAGCAGAAGCAAACATGTAAGAGGCTCAAGATAAAAAATGATTGAAGCAATTAAAATAACTGGAATTCCATGACAAGATATTAATTTTAATGGCGACATTGCGCACTTTGGAATCCACCAGAGAATCAGGACTATCAAAACACTGAAAAGCATAACCCAAACTCAGTTTACCGGTTCGAAAAGCAGCAGATGTGAGTCGCTGAAGATCAGGTAGTAAACCGAGAGAGCCATCTCCATTGCAACACAGTCTCTTCCATAACCATAATCTATACGCCATTGATCGCTGCTTCAATATGCAGGGAATTTCCATTTTCGATGATCTTGCCATTGCTCTGAGTCTTAGGCCTCTGAGAAGGATGCAATAATAATATCAGAAAACCAATACACCATAGGCCAATAAAAAGCCAGGTGACTAAAATACAAAGAAAAATGGTGAATGTTAGTACCCTGTCAGTCGAATCTCCAGAATTCCCATTCAAAAGTTTGTTATTCTCTTCCTTTGTCCAGCCATCCTTGGTGTATGGGAGCAATGTACCTCCATTAGAGCGATCAGGCAATTCTACATGAAATAGAAACAATGTCAGGGGAGAAGTAGCCAACAATGGCTATCAAAAGAATAATTAAACACTAACCTGGCAATGTTTTCTCGATGAAGAACACGACTAAGTTAACAGTATACCTGAATCATATTCAGGTGTTAAAAAATATATTAGACCACTTTAAAAAGTAGAAGCTCCAAAATAATATATTGCGAGTAAATTAATATATTTACCATGCCACAACAACATCAACTGTGTAGTGTTTACGGGATGCGACAATCAACAAGCTCTGAATCACAACAGTTAACCAAGCACACTGCTTAATGAACCTGCCATACCACATAAAGAATTTAACCAAAACTTCCCAAAAAACATAAAACCAGAAAGAGTAACAGATTTATGGGGATTTTTTTTCCTTCCCAAAAAAATTAAATACATATGAATTAAACAATTTGGGGAAGGATGTTTTTCTCCCAATAAAAACCTCTACGAAATGGGAGCACTTCACCACCCATGTTTCTGTAATTTACCTATATTTCAAACATAGTCCAACTTCGAACTCCGTGGACGTTGATATATCATGTTAAGCACGCACGTGACCGCTAGTAAATAGAATGCTCATAAAACATTTTGAACGTCACTATCTTAAATTGCCTCAATATGACCATTCAATTCATCTTAATTACTGAAAATTGCTTCATGAAGTCAAAATTAGGCAGGTTACTAACTTTCACTCTAATTCCTCTAAGTCATCTTCCCGTACCCCAATATGGTGCAAAAGTCCCATCCACGATATAAAGCTTTAGTCCAAGCAGGATTGTAGTAATTATTGCCAGAGTCAAGAATGTAGCTCCACAAAGAAAAGAATGGGTGTGGAAAACTCAAAGTTTCAAAAATTGAATTCCTTTCAAAAGATTTTTCAAAAAAATTTAAGAACAGAAAAAAGGAAAAAAGTACAAAAAAGTCTATATGCCTAGGCACAAGTTTTCAAAGCCTCCAATTTTCTCTATATGATTTAGAGAAAAAGTTTAAATAGATCAATTTATAGACAGCCTCACCATAGAACTTCAACTTGAATACCTTCATTGGTAAAAATCCACTGAGAAGTCTTCAAAAATTTTAGCTTTCTATATCGTTCGCAAAAATCTTCAATAGAAATTTCTTGTTTTAACAGCCCTAACATGTAATCAGTATTTCAATTTGTATATCTTAGTTCAAGTTAGTTAGAAACCATAGGAAAAGAAAACACTTCTTTTTTTCAATCTCGCACCCATAGACGTGCACACTTGGATACGTGGCTTGATTTGGGAGAGAGAGGAGAGTAGATAGAGTGAAGCATTGGGACGTTAGTGTAAATATATCAATTTATATACCCATTATTTTGAAGCATCCTAAAACCAAAATGATGCCATTAAATTGAAACAAAGGGACTACTAGCTTTAGATCCCAAACTTAAACAAGGGGGAGGTGGAATGGGGGTTAAATGTCCAAGTTCTGCAAATACACAAAAGAGAATAAAATTCGATATTGTTCAATTAATTACCTCCGTGTTCCATATTTGTGATATGTCCGCACAAAGACTAGAGAGAAAATCATGTGAGATGAAAATATTAAATCGCCACATCCATAAAGCACACCATGAACTGCAAATTCATGAAAATCCAAATGAGCAACAAAAATGAAAAATATAAATTAGAAAACAAGAGGGTAGTAATAAATGCAACCCTGAATTACATTTAATTAAGAAGAATTCTACAGCATTGTCAGGAAGAGGCAGCCTGGCAAGGTTTGAGCCCTACAATGTAAAACAAATACCAATATAAATTTTACAGCTAGCGTGATGATTAGAGAGAAGTCATGGCAATTAATTGCATCTCACTTCTGGTGTCAATTCCAATCACAATGCAAGAGCACCACGTAAAATTCCAATTATTATTTACCTCGCGACAATGATAGTTAGGACCAGGAAGTTGAGTTGAATAGAAAGTTATGACCCGAAGAAATTGACAAGCCTGCAGCAAATTACAAAGAGAAGGCTATTATGACAAGACTAAATTGCCTCATGTAGTTTCCGACAAAATAGTGATCAATAATTACTATGAATCCACAAAAAGATGTTCATCTTGGAAGCCAAAGAGGCAAATGATTTTCAATTGTTTACTCCCCCAAAAATTACTGATTCATGGAGAAGTTTTCAAAAGATGGGAACAGAAATTTTCACTTACAACTAAACAAGCCAGGACCCTGCACCATATTAGGACTGTGTAAATTTTTTTGCTCTTGAAGATGAAGGGATGAAATGTCCACTGCACCAGAGCATAAACCATAATTAGTATTTGAAGGAAAACTTGAAAGAAGGAACATTAGAGTAACTAAATCTTAAAATCAGTAAATGGGAAAACTGACCAAGACAAATGATAGAAAGACGGAGGTAAATACGGTTTCACTGATGTAAGCTCTGTCTTGCCCAAGTTCCTGTGATAGTTCCAGAAGTTTGAAATGAGTGAAGAACTCGGACAGCAAGTATGCATCTTGTTAGTAGTAATATCCATTGGAAATACAGAAAATACAGTTCTTACCGGAAGAAGAAAGAAGCCAAGATCCTGAAGTATCGGTCCTGGCCTATGAAAATAATGAATTCCTCGAGCAGCAAGTCCATGTATGTACTGAAGCCAGAAGATAAAGATAGATACCGCATTTTAGGCATTTGTACCAATTATAATCGAGCAGAAAAGCAAAGAAAATTAAGCAAAATTAAGTTGATGAAAAAGATGTAATCTGTTGAAATTAAATGGAATAGAGAACACCAGATTAGATCTATTTCACAAGAAAGTCATATAGCTTCGCTTCATGATGTTGCAGTTAAAGCACAATGATGAATTATCCAAAGACTAATTGTAAAGCACGTCATGTTCATGTCACTCAGATTGGACAATAATTAATTGAAGTAAAATTTAATGACGAGCAATCTGGAAATAGTTAAACCTTAAGCAACCTAACAAAGGCTTTTGAAATCACCGAAAACACATCAAAAGACGATCTTAAACTACTCAAAAGATCTTAAAATCTTCCACCAAATTAACATGCATCAAAAAACTCATAAGGCTACAGAAAAATAGGAGGGAAACAGAGACAGAATGTAAAGTAGAGATTGTTGATCAATATATATTTACACAAACCTGACAAATGAGACCACCTAGAATATACTTCCAATTTTCTGCAAGAAGGTTGATTTCCGTCGTGACTTCCGCACAAAATCTCTTCCACGTCTTCTCATCAGGAAACAAAAAGACAAGAAAAAAAATCAACAAAAGACTCCCAGAAGTAGTATTAATCTAACTAACAAAGAAATTAAAATCAAACTAAAAATCGCAGAGAGAAAGTGCAGAGGTAAGTCGAACCTTTGAAGCCTCGCGGCCGATGTAAAGCGACATCTTCTATGTATGTGACAGTCAACAATAGTGCCATATTATGTTACAACATTGTTCATCCTCAGTATAGAAGAACTCTCTTTGCTGCTCAAATTCCACTAGTTAATTAATCAAGATTCCACTTAACAAACTAAAGAATCCCGGTCAATTAACCCTCCCAAGATCCGTAACAGTAAAACCCAGTTTCCAAATCGACGATCTTCCAAAAAACCAATCTATTGTCACAATAATTGTTTGGAAAAATGAAAGTTATATGGTAAATCAATCTGAAAAACTCTCTCGCTCACTGAATATGTACTAGTGTTGTTTCATTTGTCTCCTACGTGCGATTACACGCGAGTTCCACACGGGGAAACAGTTGAGACTCAACCGGGGATCTGAAGGGAAGAGGGAAAATAAAAATTCTCCTTTTTCCCAAAACCAATAGAAAATCAAAATAGTGAACGAAAATGAGCTGGACTGATTAATCTTTAAATATTCTTGCTAAGCCTTGTCTCCATTCTTGTCACAAGAAAATGAATTTTTGAATGGTATAATGATAAAAAATGTATGATTAAAAAATAAGGAAAAATTTTAAATTTACGTGTAATATTATTTTATTGAAAAATGTGTTATTGAAATAATATCAAAACACTATTTAAAAATGTATTTTTTCAAAAGAATAAGGCTCAAATAGGGGCTAAATTAATTTTTAAATGAAAAAGGACTTATATTGCATTTTAATTCTATCCAATTTAAGTCCCATAATTTTTTTTTTATTTTGTGTGAATGTATAGTTAAAATGAGTATATAGAGAAAAATTGAAATAATGGTCGTCAAATAGTGGCTAAAATACTCTGCACGAAAATGTAAATTCAAAATTTTCTCTACTTTTTAACTACATACTCTTCATAAAATCATTATTCAAAACTCCAATTTACCCAAATAATGGTTATCAAACAAATGCCAACATGGCTAAGAGCATATGCAAAAAAAACCCTTTATTTTCTAATAGCAATTTAGGAAACATTTATAAATTTAGCTCTATCCTCAGTTTTTTGGCTAAAATGTATTATAGACTAGTGATTTTTGGGAGAATATGAGGTAAAAAAGTAAGAAAATTTTTTTGAAATATGCGTATAATTATTTTATTGAAGAATGTGTGGTTGAAAATGAAATTTGAAAAAATATATTGTTGAAAAAATAAGGCTCAAACGCGGGCTTAAAAAGTAAAAAACTTTTTAGGGAAAATTCATAAACCATGTATTAACTATGCACAGTTCTTTGTTGCATTTTTCAGTTCTTCCCAGCTGAACTCAGTAAAACTTGGCAATGCATTTTTCTCCCCATTCTCTGCAAATCATTGTATAAACTATTAAAATCTTAAAATAAAACAACAGTAGAAAACACTTGCAAATTGGGGCACCCTATATCTACTGACCTGGATCAGAAGATTGAAGAACAGAGGGCTTCAGGTGAGAATGCCACCAGCAGAAGGAAAGTTTTGAGCAACGCGCACCCATTTAGCAATAATTTTCAGATAAACTGTTCAAGAAACAGATGCTTCTATGACAAAACACGAATGATTTAAGAGTTTTAGTATGAGCACTTAATAAGAAGCATTTGAAAGAGAGAAATGGGAAAGCGGAAGTGGATTTTGTGGATCCGAGGATAGTATTTACTCCTGTACAGACAGGCTTTTTCAAGAAAGACATGCATTAAAGAATAGTGTATTAACGTGTGTATACGTATTCGTATTCTTATACATACTGTCATTTCACTTGTTTCGCTTTGTCTAACATTAGTACGTAGACGGACCAAAATGATGTCTGTATTGTGTTGGCGTTGCAATTTGCAAAAGAGAGTCACCTTTTCCCCCTACTCTCTCTCTACTTTCATGTTTTTCTGCTTTCACGTTTCCTCTTTCCGACTTGCTCATCATTTCCCTTTCCTTTTATGCTCTCTGCCCCTCGCTCTCCCTTTGTGTGTGTATACACAATTTCACTCTATTGAAATATTGTGTTACCTATTAATATTCTGGTATTGTACAATTTAGAGTTGTACTGAATTAATCATCGAAAGGGCTACGAGAACAAACCTCATAGTCTTTATTCAAATGTCATGATCATCCTCAAATTCAAATCCCTATCTTAATCTCTTGTCCGACCTAACCTCACCCGATGTATGAATTTCGGTGGTTTTAGAACTCAAAATATGTGACAATTCTCAACATTATTTTGTTCAGTTTTATTTTTGGGATACCTAACACGTAAAATAATTCATTATATTTTTGTAATTCTAAACTTATGTGTGTCCATATTTAAATTAAAGGGTGATTCATGATTGTACTCCATCATATTTTTTATGAATGCACCACTCATTAATTACATTAAATGTCCTTAATCTTTATTCATTGTCACATTTAGCCTCTAATTGGGCTCTATTTTTTCGAAAATGCATTTTGCTTAAAACTTGTTTTCAACCACACATTCTAACATAAAATAATATTATATGTAAATAAAAAAATTCTTATTTTTAACCACTCATTTTCCAAAAAAATCACTATTCCAAAATACATTTTCTCAAAAAAAAAAAGATAAAAAAAGTTCATTTTACTGGAGCCCAAACAAGGGCTTGTATCCTTAACTTTTCTTTGTATCATGCTCTTATTTGTTAACTTTTAATCAACTAGCATATTGTCCTTAATCACAATTTTCATGCAAAAGTACTATTAACGTGGTTTAAAACGAGGAATAAATATTTTGACTTATTTAAAAATACAGCGACAATTAAATTTTTTTATTTTCTCTTAACGAAATTTTGGATAGAAATCATCATTAGAGACAAGTTATGTTAATTTGAAAATAAGAATGCAATGAAATAAAGTTAGGGTATAAATAAAATAATGAGTAAAGATTATCAACTTTTCATATAATTAAAATGCAGTATTAACCTTCATGGGGTGGTTGAGTTAGTGGAGTACGTGAACGTCGAGGCCTTTGTTCACGAGTTCGATTTTCCCTACCAACACTTTCTCGGTCGAGTCTGTAGCACAGGATTTGCCTGGTGCGATTTACCTGACTGGCGTGGTTTACAGATTATTGCGTCAGTTTGAGGGTTTACTCAGTATGCATTCGAAAGGTAGCGGCTGCAGGTTTCCCCATCATAAAAAAAAAAAAAAAAAAAAAAAAAAAAATTAAAAAAAAGGGGGGAAAAAAACCCATGAAATATTTGATGTTAACATGTAGTCGTGAAGGACGAATAAGTGGTAATACTAGTAGTTCACTGAAACCGCAACCAACAGTGAAGATGGGTTATAAAGCTAGGATATCTGCATCTTCAGATATCCTGGGAAATTGGAAAATTAATGCGGTCAACCTCGAGCACAATCATGAGATAAGTCCATCTAAGTCTAGGTTATATCGATGCAACCGAACTTTGAGGGCACATGTGTAAATGAAGCTTGAAGTAAATGATGTAGAAGGGATTCCCTTGCATAAGAGTTACAATTCTACAGTTGTGGAAGTCGGTGGATATGAGAAGATGACTTGTATTGACGGTGATGTAGAACAAATCCTAAGTAATTCGATTTGTTTAGTCAAAGTTTCGCATAAATTAATTGAAGCTGTCTAATCACTAATTAAAATTAATTTTAGTACTTTTCGAGTCCTTGTCTTAGCAGATTACTTGACTCGCTTTTTAATTAAACGAGGGAGATCCAATCTAAACTGCATATAAATTATTTAATTTAATTACTTATCTGAATATTACTTCTTACTGATATTATCATTTGGTATAAAAAGGTGTAATAATACGAATAATTAACTATGAAACTATTAAAATTATAACATTCAACACTCCGTTGGTGGGTCCCATTTTGTCAACGTAGTACATAATTTAACGTTGGTCGTATTCAATAAAATTGTATGTTTTCTTGTCATCCCATATGGCCGTGCTCCCTCTCCCTTTTTCCATGCATTCTGTTTCCCTTTTTATTCCTTTCCATGGAGATGTCTGTATCAAGATATTTAGTAGAATCATGTGGATGACAAATTTTCGAATTTATTTCATTAAATTTGAGCACATTTGATTGTGAAAACTTCATTTTAACTCGATTTCTTGAAGTTTAAATATTAAATATTCATATAAAAATTGTCAAACTTGGTTATATATATATATATATATATAATGTAATGAAAATCCTCATGTTATTCCCTTCTTCACAGGAAAAGGATGAGCAAGTGCGACCGTACAGTCCTAATAAAGGCAATGGTCCCAAGTTATGATTAACCCCAAATTCTGTAGGCAAGCCTGATGACAGAATAATGATAAATCAGGACAGTCCACAATGGCTAAGTCACAGTATCCTTGCACGCAAGATGTAGTAATCATATGTACCACCCATTTAGGATTCAAGAGGACCCTTTTACACATTAAGCCTGCAAAGGAGAGAAATTGAAAGAATCGCAGTCGAGTAAGATCGACGAATGATTTGATCCAATATAAATAGCACGACCTGATTTTTTGCTCACATGAACAGGATAAACCTTGCCAATCGTCCAGGTGGGGCCCTTTTTTTGACAAATAAAAAACGAGAAGGTTTGACCTGTCGGCCACATAACGGTGGACAACATAACTCCTATCTACTGTGAACATTCCTCTTTTCAGTAGATCAATTCTAATGAATCATGTATAGGTGTGGTTGGTATTTATCATTTTAAGATGAGCATAAGAGAGCCGCTGTGAATAGTTTGATACACACTTGTAAGCCAGTTCAAAATCATTCATATAGAGTTGGTCCAAATTAATAGGCCCCTGGGAATGAAAGCCTATTTCTTGACACTGTTTATTCGCATTTGGGGTTTCCATGGCCTGTTGGGGCACATCCCGCGATTTACCTTCCTCACAAAATTCTAGGGACGAAACGTTGAGAGTCCTCAGAGTTGGGGTTCAACCTTTACTTGTCTGGTGCATTAAATGTTTGTACAATTTCTCTTTCGTGTACTTGAATCGACATTAATTTGTGAAACTGCAATCCCAGACAAATTATTTTCCAGTCATTGGGTTGATGTTCCAATGATCAGTCAACCTCGACAGTTGAAGACATGTTTTCTGATAGAAGGGATTGGTGCCAATTTACTTTATTCACGTGATGCAGACAACCCCAAAAAAATGATTTAAAAAATAATAAAATTAACAAACTTTTACTTCTTCCTCTGCAGTTAAGACCGCTGATTTTTTATTTTTTTTTATCCTTTCGGTCTATTTAACAGGAAGATGTAGAGTAGAGTATTTCATTGTATGAAACAATAGCAGAAGCAAACATGTAAGAGGCTCAAGATAAAAAATGATTGAAGCAATTAAAATAACTGGAATTCCATGACAAGATATTAATTTTAATGGCGACATTGCGCACTTTGGAATCCACCAGAGAATCAGGACTATCAAAACACTGAAAAGCATAACCCAAACTCAGTTTACCGGTTCAAAAAGCAGCAGATGTGAGTCGCTGAAGATCAGGTAGTAAACCGAGAGAGCCATCTCCATTGCAACACAGTCTCTTCCATAACCATAATCTATACGCCATTGATCGCTGCTTCAATATGCAGGGAATTTCCATTTTCGATGATCTTGCCATTGCTCTGAGTCTTAGGCCTCTGAGAAGGATGCAATAATAATATCAGAAAACCAATACACCATAGGCCAATAAAAAGCCAGGTGACTAAAATACAAAGAAAAATGGTGAATGTTAGTACCCTGTCAGTCGAATCTCCAGAATTCCCATTCAAAAGTTTGTTATTCTCTTCCTTTGTCCAGCCATCCTTGGTGTATGGGAGCAATGTACCTCCATTAGAGCGATCAGGCAATTCTACATGAAATAGAAACAATGTCAGGGGAGAAGTAGCCAACAATGGCTATCAAAAGAATAATTAAACACTAACCTGGCAATGTTTTCTCGATGAAGAACACGACTAAGTTAACAGTATACCTGAATCATATTCAGGTGTTAAAAAATATATTAGACCACTTTAAAAAGTAGAAGCTCCAAAATAATATATTGCGAGTAAATTAATATATTTACCATGCCACAACAACATCAACTGTGTAGTGTTTACGGGATGCGACAATCAACAAGCTCTGAATCACAACAGTTAACCAAGCACACTGCTTAATGAACCTGCCATACCACATAAAGAATTTAACCAAAACTTCCCAAAAAACATAAAACCAGAAAGAGTAACAGATTTATGGGGATTTTTTTTCCTTCCCAAAAAAATTAAATACATATGAATTAAACAATTTGGGGAAGGATGTTTTTCTCCCAATAAAAACCTCTACGAAATGGGAGCACTTCACCACCCATGTTTCTGTAATTTACCTATATTTCAAACATAGTCCAACTTCGAACTCCGTGGACGTTGATATATCATGTTAAGCACGCACGTGACCGCTAGTAAATAGAATGCTCATAAAACATTTTGAACGTCACTATCTTAAATTGCCTCAATATGACCATTCAATTCATCTTAATTACTGAAAATTGCTTCATGAAGTCAAAATTAGGCAGGTTACTAACTTTCACTCTAATTCCTCTAAGTCATCTTCCCGTACCCCAATATGGTGCAAAAGTCCCATCCACGATATAAAGCTTTAGTCCAAGCAGGATTGTAGTAATTATTGCCAGAGTCAAGAATGTAGCTCCACAAAGAAAAGAATGGGTGTGGAAAACTCAAAGTTTCAAAAATTGAATTCCTTTCAAAAGATTTTTCAAAAAAATTTAAGAACAGAAAAAAGGAAAAAAGTACAAAAAAGTCTATATGCCTAGGCACAAGTTTTCAAAGCCTCCAATTTTCTCTATATGATTTAGAGAAAAAGTTTAAATAGATCAATTTATAGACAGCCTCACCATAGAACTTCAACTTGAATACCTTCATTGGTAAAAATCCACTGAGAAGTCTTCAAAAATTTTAGCTTTCTATATCGTTCGCAAAAATCTTCAATAGAAATTTCTTGTTTTAACAGCCCTAACATGTAATCAGTATTTCAATTTGTATATCTTAGTTCAAGTTAGTTAGAAACCATAGGAAAAGAAAACACTTCTTTTTTTCAATCTCGCACCCATAGACGTGCACACTTGGATACGTGGCTTGATTTGGGAGAGAGAGGAGAGTAGATAGAGTGAAGCATTGGGACGTTAGTGTAAATATATCAATTTATATACCCATTATTTTGAAGCATCCTAAAACCAAAATGATGCCATTAAATTGAAACAAAGGGACTACTAGCTTTAGATCCCAAACTTAAACAAGGGGGAGGTGGAATGGGGGTTAAATGTCCAAGTTCTGCAAATACACAAAAGAGAATAAAATTCGATATTGTTCAATTAATTACCTCCGTGTTCCATATTTGTGATATGTCCGCACAAAGACTAGAGAGAAAATCATGTGAGATGAAAATATTAAATCGCCACATCCATAAAGCACACCATGAACTGCAAATTCATGAAAATCCAAATGAGCAACAAAAATGAAAAATATAAATTAGAAAACAAGAGGGTAGTAATAAATGCAACCCTGAATTACATTTAATTAAGAAGAATTCTACAGCATTGTCAGGAAGAGGCAGCCTGGCAAGGTTTGAGCCCTACAATGTAAAACAAATACCAATATAAATTTTACAGCTAGCGTGATGATTAGAGAGAAGTCATGGCAATTAATTGCATCTCACTTCTGGTGTCAATTCCAATCACAATGCAAGAGCACCACGTAAAATTCCAATTATTATTTACCTCGCGACAATGATAGTTAGGACCAGGAAGTTGAGTTGAATAGAAAGTTATGACCCGAAGAAATTGACAAGCCTGCAGCAAATTACAAAGAGAAGGCTATTATGACAAGACTAAATTGCCTCATGTAGTTTCCGACAAAATAGTGATCAATAATTACTATGAATCCACAAAAAGATGTTCATCTTGGAAGCCAAAGAGGCAAATGATTTTCAATTGTTTACTCCCCCAAAAATTACTGATTCATGGAGAAGTTTTCAAAAGATGGGAACAGAAATTTTCACTTACAACTAAACAAGCCAGGACCCTGCACCATATTAGGACTGTGTAAATTTTTTTGCTCTTGAAGATGAAGGGATGAAATGTCCACTGCACCAGAGCATAAACCATAATTAGTATTTGAAGGAAAACTTGAAAGAAGGAACATTAGAGTAACTAAATCTTAAAATCAGTAAATGGGAAAACTGACCAAGACAAATGATAGAAAGACGGAGGTAAATACGGTTTCACTGATGTAAGCTCTGTCTTGCCCAAGTTCCTGTGATAGTTCCAGAAGTTTGAAATGAGTGAAGAACTCGGACAGCAAGTATGCATCTTGTTAGTAGTAATATCCATTGGAAATACAGAAAATACAGTTCTTACCGGAAGAAGAAAGAAGCCAAGATCCTGAAGTATCGGTCCTGGCCTATGAAAATAATGAATTCCTCGAGCAGCAAGTCCATGTATGTACTGAAGCCAGAAGATAAAGATAGATACCGCATTTTAGGCATTTGTACCAATTATAATCGAGCAGAAAAGCAAAGAAAATTAAGCAAAATTAAGTTGATGAAAAAGATGTAATCTGTTGAAATTAAATGGAATAGAGAACACCAGATTAGATCTATTTCACAAGAAAGTCATATAGCTTCGCTTCATGATGTTGCAGTTAAAGCACAATGATGAATTATCCAAAGACTAATTGTAAAGCACGTCATGTTCATGTCACTCAGATTGGACAATAATTAATTGAAGTAAAATTTAATGACGAGCAATCTGGAAATAGTTAAACCTTAAGCAAACTAACAAAGGCTTTTGAAATCACCGAAAACACATCAAAAGACGATCTTAAACTACTCAAAAGATCTTAAAATCTTCCACCAAATTAACATGCATCAAAAAACTCATAAGGCTACAGAAAAATAGGAGGGAAACAGAGACAGAATGTAAAGTAGAGATTGTTGATCAATATATATTTACACAAACCTGACAAATGAGACCACCTAGAATATACTTCCAATTTTCTGCAAGAAGGTTGATTTCCGTCGTGACTTCCGCACAAAATCTCTTCCACGTCTTCTCATCAGGAAACAAAAAGACAAGAAAAAAAATCAACAAAAGACTCCCAGAAGTAGTATTAATCTAACTAACAAAGAAATTAAAATCAAACTAAAAATCGCAGAGAGAAAGTGCAGAGGTAAGACGAACCTTTGAAGCCTCGCGGCCGATGTAAAGCGACATCTTCTATGTATGTGACAGTCAACAATAGTGCCATATTATGTTACAACATTGTTCATCCTCAGTATAGAAGAACTCTCTTTGCTGCTCAAATTCCACTAGTTAATTAATCAAGATTCCGCTTAACAGACTAAAGAATCCCGGTCAATTAACCCTCCCAAGATCCGTAACAGTAAAACCCAGTTTCCAAATCGACGATCTTCCAAAAAACCAATCTATTGTCACAATAATTGTTTGGAAAAATGAAAGTTATATGGTAAATCAATCTGAAAAACTCTCTCGCTCACTGAATATGTACTAGTGTTGTTTCATTTGTCTCCTACGTGCGATTACACGCGAGTTCCACACGGGGAAACAGTTGAGACTCAACCGGGGATCTGAAGGGAAGAGGGAAAATAAAAATTCTCCTTTTTCCCAAAACCAATAGAAAATCAAAATAGTGAACGAAAATGAGCTGGACTGATTAATCTTTAAATATTCTTGCTAAGCCTTGTCTCCATTCTTGTCACAAGAAAATGAATTTTTGAATGGTATAATGATAAAAAATATATGATTAAAAAATAAGGAAAAATTTTAAATTTACGTGTAATATTATTTTATTGAAAAATGTGTTATTGAAATAATATCAAAACACTATTTAAAAATGTATTTTTTCAAAAGAATAAGGCTCAAATAGGGGCTAAATTAATTTTTAAATGAAAAAGGACTTATATTGCATTTTAATTCTATCCAATTTAAGTCCCATAATTTTTTTTTTATTTTGTGTGAATGTATAGTTAAAATGAGTATATAGAGAAAAATTGAAATAATGGTCGTCAAATAGTGGCTAAAATACTCTGCACGAAAATGTAAATTCAAAATTTTCTCTACTTTTTAACTACATACTCTTCATAAAATCATTATTCAAAACTCCAATTTACCCAAATAATGGTTATCAAACAAATGCCAACATGGCTAAGAGCATATGCCAAAAAAAAAAAAAAAAAAACCTTTATTTTCTAATAGCATATTTTAGAATTTAGGAAACATTTATAAATTTAGCTCTATCCTCGTTTTTTTGGCTAAAATGTATTATAGAATAGTGATTTTTGGGAGAATATGAGGTAAAAAAGTAAGGAATTTTTTTTGAAATATGCGTATAATTATTTTATTGAAGAATGTGTGGTTGAAAATGAAATTTGAAAAAATATATTGTTGAAAAAATAAGGCTCAAACGCGGGCTTAAAAAGTAAAAAACTTTTTAGGGAAAATTCATAAACCATGTATTAACTATGCACAGTTCGAAAAACATGTTTAAAGTTTAACTAATGCAAAAATCAGGTTTTTATCTAATTAATTAAAAATATTTATTAATCAAATATAATAAAATTACAATTATACAATTAATGATCACGTGTACGCATTTACAGGTCACATATTTATTTTTTGGTCACATATCTTCAAATTAATTAGTTACAAATTATTTCGAGGTCACGAATCAAAACTTTGATAGATCACAGATTATTTCATGGTCACAGATCACAATTTATCTATCAATTTTATAGGTCACAATTTATGTCATTGATCACAAATCTAAAAAATTATAGGTCACAAGTCACAACTATAGGTCACAAATGGTTATAAATCCAAAATATTATAGATCACAGGTTACGTATTTTTTAATTTGATGGTCAGAAATTATTTTTTAGTCATAAAATGATCGAATTTCAAGGTCACAGATTAATTGTCGGTCACAGACACCAAACACCGATCTCGATCCACCTTAGTACATGGTCACAAATACTCCACCACCAAACCCAC
>NW_019249670.1:0-1332 GCF_002742605.1 Olea europaea var. sylvestris
CCCCCGACGCGATTTTTATTCCCGATCAACCTGTCAATTTTTTGCCCATTCCGACACAGTCGCAAAAAATGACGAAATTGCGCACGGCGTGATTTTTAATTTCCGAATAACCAGTCAAATTTTAGCTCATTCCGACACAGTCGCGAAAAATGACGAAATTGCCCCCGGCGCGATTTCTGTTTCCGATCAACCTATCAATTTTTAGCCAATTTCGACACAGTCGCGAAACATGACGAAATTGCCCCCGGCGTGATTTTTAATTTCCGAATAACCAGTCAAATTTTAGCTCATTCCGACACAGTCGCGAAACATGACGAAATTGCCCCCGGCGTGATTTTTAATTTCCGAATAACCAGTCAAATTTTAGCTCATTCCGACACAGTCGCGAAACATGACGAAATTGCCCCCGGCGTGATTTTTAATTTCCGAATAACCAGTCAAATTTTAGCTCATTCCGACACAGTCGCGAAACATGACGAAATTGCCCCCGACGCGGTTTTTGTTTCCTATCAACCTTTAAAATTTTAGCCCATTCCGACATAGTCCCGAAAAATGACGAAACAGCCCTCGGCGCGATTTCTGTTTCCGATCAACTTGTCAAATTTTTGCAAATTCCGAAACAGTTGCGAAAAATCGAAATTGCCCCCGGCGCGATTTTTGTTCTCGATGAACCTGTCAATTTTTAGCCCATTCCGACACAGTCGCGAAAAATGACGAAATTGCCCCCGGCGCGATTTTTGTTTCCGATCAACCTTTCAAATTTTAGCCCATTCCGACACAGTCGTGAAAAATGACGAAATAGCCCCCGGCTCGATTTCTGTTTCCGATCAACCTGTCAAATTTTACCCAATTCCGAAACATTTACGAAAAATGACGAAATTGCCCCCGGCGAGATTTTTGTTTCTGATCAACCTGTCAAATTTTAGCCCATTCCTACACAGTCGCGAAAAATGACGAAATTGCCCCCGGCGCTGTTTTTGTTTTCGATCAACCAATCAAATTTTAGTCAATTCCGACACAGTTTTGAAAAATGACGAAATTACCCCTGACGCAGTTTTTGTTCCCGATCAACCTGTCAATTTTTAGCCCATTCCAACACAGTCGCGAAAAATGACGAAATTGCCCCCGGCGCAGTTTTTGTTTCCGATCAACCAGTCAAATTTTAGCCCATTCCGACATCGTCGCGAAAAATTACGAAATTGCCCCCGGCGCGATTTTTGTTTCCGATCAACCTATGAAATTTTGGCCAATTCCGACACAATTTTGAAAAATTACGAAATTACCCCCGGCGCGGTTTTTGTTCCCGATCAACCTGTCAAATTTTAGCCCATT
>NW_019249671.1:0-1332 GCF_002742605.1 Olea europaea var. sylvestris
ATTCCGACACAGTCGAGAAAAATGACGAAATTGCCCCCGGCTTGATTTTTGTTTCCGACCAACCTATCAAATTTTAGCCAATTTCGACACAGTCGCGAAATATGACGAAATTGCCGCCAGCGCGATTTTTATTTCCGATCAAAGTGCCAAATTTCAGCAAATTCCGACACAGTCGAGAAAAGCGATGAAATTACCCCCGGCGCGATTTTTGTTTCCGATCAACAAGTCAAATTTTAGTCAATTCCGACACAGGCGCGAAAAATGACGAAATTACACCCGGTGCGATTTTTGTTCCCGATAAACCTGTCAAATTTCAGCCAATTCCGACACAATCGAGGAAAATGACAAAATTGCCCCCTGCGCGATTTTTGTTTCCGATCAACCAGTCGAATTTTTGCCAATTCCGACACAGTCGCGAAAAATGACGAAATTACACCCGGTGCGATTTTTGTTCCCGATAAACCTGTCAAATTTGAGCCCATTCCGACACAGTCGAGAAAAGCGACGAAATTACCCCCGGCGCGATTTTTATTTCAGATCAAACTGCCAAATTTCAGCCAATTCCGACACAATCGAGAAAAATGGCTAAATTGCCCCCGACGGGACTTTTATTTCAGATGAAACTGCCAAATTCCAGCCAATTCTGACAGTCGAGAAAAATGACGAAATTGCCCCCAGCTCGATTTTTGTTTCCGATCAACCTGTCAAATTTGAGCCCATTCCGACACAGTCGAGAAAAATGACGAAATTACCCCCGGCGCGACTTTTATTTCAGATCAAATTGCCAAATTTCAGCCAATTCCGACACAATCGAGAAAAACGACGAAATTGCCCCCAGCTCGATTTTTGTTTCCGATCAACCTGTCAAATTTGAGCCCATTCCGACACAGTCGAGAAAAATGACGAAATAGCTCCCGACGCGATTTTTGGTTGCGATCAACCTGTCAAATTGGACCCCATCCCGACACAGTCGAGAAAAATGACGAAATAGCTCCCGACGCGATTTTTGGTTGCGATCAACCTGTCAAATTGGACCCCATCCCGACACAGTCGAGAAAAATGACGAAATAGCTCCCGACGCGATTTTTGGTTGCGATCAACCTGTCAAATTGGACCCCATCCCGACACAGTCGAGAAAAATGACGAAATAGCCCCCGGCGCGACTTTTATTTCAGATCAAACTGCCAAATTCCAGCCAATTCCGACAGTCGAGAAAAATGACGAAATTGCCCCAGGCGCGGTTTTTGTGTCCGATCAACCTGTCAAATTTCAGCCAATTCCGACACAGTCGCGAAAAATGACGAAATTGCCCCGGCGCGATTTTTGTTTCCG
>NW_019249672.1:0-1332 GCF_002742605.1 Olea europaea var. sylvestris
CACAATTCATAAGGAGAAACCTCTGTATGTTTACAAAGAATCCTATTAAGTATCCTACGTGTACTTAATAAAGCTTCACCCCGTAAATTAAACGACAACTTAGTATATATAAGCATGACATTAATTATTTCTACTAAGGTTCCATTCTTCCTTTCAGCCAAAGCGTTTTGTTCGGGTGTCATAGGTACAGAACATTGGTGAATTATGCCATATTGTTCATATTATAAATTAAATTCACTAGAAAAGTATTCACCACTTCTATCACTTCTTAAGGTCTTTATTTTCTTATTTAAGCAATTTTCAACTTCATTTTTATAAGTTTTAAACAAATCAAAGGCCTCATATTTATATTTCATCAAATAAACATAGGTATATCCTGAGCAATCATCAATAAATGTTATGAAATATCTATTTTCACTTCTTGTTAGCATGCCATTCAATTTACATATATCAAAATGAATTAATTCTAATATGCTAGAAGTCCTCTTAACGCTTTGATAAGGTTTTTTTAACCATTTTTCGTTTCTACACATGTTTTGTTGGAAAGAACTATTCATGTGAAGGAATAGTCAAACTTTGTACTATTGACAATGAAATAAATAAAGTTGATTTTGCTTATATGATTACAAATATAAATATGTGGCAACTTTTTATACATTGATTTTAATGACACTTTTAACAACTAATGGCCCATATTTTAACACATAATGGAGCATCGAGTTTGTTGTACACTAAGAGTGTAAAAGAAGCTTAATTCAAAGTTTAAACCTTTTAAACATTGGCCGAATATATGTTATGTAAATTTATTCAGTTATGGGAAAATGTCAAGGTTTCATTGTATATGTTATTTAACTTTAATCTCCAGTTTATGTGATTGCAGAAATGTCATGTACTATTTTCCTACTTTGTACTCGGATAATAGGTGAAGATTCACCAAGTTTGAATGTGTTAAATCCTTCAAATTTATTACTTTGCCCGTTATGAAAAAATTGATTCGTCAATGTTGCTAGATTTAATTTCCACCATGAACCGAAATATTACACGGATATTTTTCTTCGATTGTATCTACGACAGTACATGACTAAATCTTTCGCATGAGAATGAAACAAGGAATCGAAATTGAATGCAAAGAAACCCTTTCCTCAGGCATACAAATTTTACTGAAAATTAAGGAAATTTGGAAACAAAATTGAAATCAAAATTGACAAGATTTAGTGGTTCTATTTTGAAGTAAGATGGATTTGGTTGAGTTTAGAGTGCACAAAGATGAGAATTGTATTGACTTTTAGGAATGATTTGATACAGGGAAGCAATTTGTGGATGATTGGGGGG
>NW_019249673.1:0-1332 GCF_002742605.1 Olea europaea var. sylvestris
GGCGCATTTCCAATCAAATCTAACCAAAATTTCACCTGAGTATGGTTCATTGACGTGTTTCCAATTAAGTTTGACTAAAATTTCTTCAAGATTTTGTTCATTGGCGTGCTTCAAATCAAATATGATGACAATTTCATATGAGTTTTGCTTAATGGCACATTTTCACTCAAATTTGCTTAAAATTTCATCTGTATTTTGATTATTGGTGCTCTTCCAATCAAATTTGACCAAAAATTCACTTGGGTTTAGTTTATTGCCTCCTTTCCAGTCTAATTTGACTAAAATTTCAGCTGAATTTTGTTGTGTAGAGCGTTTCCAATCAATTTTGACTAAAATTTCTTCTGGATTTTTTTGTTCATTGGCGCGCTTCAAATCAAATATGACAACAATTTCAACTGAGTTTTGCTTAATGGCTCATTTTCAATCAAATTTGATTAAAATTTCACCTGGATTTTGATCATCGGCGTGTTTCTAATCAAATTTGACTAAAATTTCACTCGAGTTTGGTTCATTGGCACGTTTCCAATCAAAGTTGACTAAATTTTCGTCTCGACTTTGTTCATTGTCACGGTTCAAATAAAAAATGACTACAGTTTCATCTCAGTTTTGTTAAATGACGTGTTTTCAATCAAATTTGAGTAAAATTTCACATGGATTTGATCATTTGAGCTCTTCCAATCAAATTTGACTAAAATTTCACTTGGGTATAGTTCGTTGGCCTGTTTCCAGTCAAATTTGACAAAAAATTCAGCTGAATTTTGTTGTTTGGCACGTTTCCAATCAAGTTTGACTAAATTTCACTTGAGTATGGTTCAATGACGCGTTTCCAATCAAATTTGACAAAAATTTCTTTTGGATTTCGTTCGTTGGCGCGCATCAATTCAAATGTGATTACAATTTCACCCGAGTTTAATTTAATGGCGTACTTTCAATCAAATATGAGTAAAATTTCATCTGGATTTTGATCATTTGTGCTCTTCCAATCAAATTTGACTAACATTTCACTTGGGTTTAATTTATTGGCGCATTTCCAGTCAAATTTAACTAAAATTTCACTTGAATTTTGTTGTTTAGCGCGTTACCAGTCAAATTTATCTAAAATTTCACTTGAGTATTGTTCATTAACGCGTTTCCAATCAAATTTGACAAAAATTTCTTTTGGATTTTATTCATTAGCGTGCTTCAAATCAAATATGACAACAATTTCATTTGAGTTTTGTTTAATGGCGCATTTTCAATCAAATTTGAGTAAAATTTCATCTGAATTTTGATCATTGGTGCTCTTCCAATCAAACTTGACTAAAATTACACTTGGATTTAGTTCACTAGGGC
>NW_019249674.1:0-1332 GCF_002742605.1 Olea europaea var. sylvestris
CAAAAAATAAGCAAAGCAAAATATAAACATGTAAATTTACAGAGGTTAACCCTTTTGTTTTCCCCTTGAGTGGCTTCCTTGTCAGTGAACTGCCAAAGCTCCCCGAAGCGCAGTCACTCGGGTCTAGCACTTTCAGGTGGGCTAAAAAAGAGCCCCAAAGGAAGTGGTTCTTGAAGAAGGATTTAGATGGCTTCATTGATAAAAAAAAAAAAAGAATGGAAAGAATGGAGGGGAGATTTTGCCCTTGTAACAACATATTATGCAGAGTATATGAATACAGGAACTGGGGCTTCAACACAAAATAGAGTAAAATGGCCTGGTTTTCATGTGCTGAAGGATAACCAGTACGACAGTCCCTTTACAGTGAAGAATTTCATCCAAGGAGACTCGTGGATTCCATCCATTGGTGTGCCATTTTGGCCTAAAATTTAAATCCCCAGTTGGTGTTAGAGAATGTTTGGCCTAGCTGCAGTTAAATAACAAAAAGTCCATTGCAATTTAGCAATGGAAAACATTGAATTGAAAATATTATGTATAAAAATCCAACACATTCAAAACAT
The DNA here is from genome assembly GCF_002742605.1 of Olea europaea var. sylvestris. Taxonomy (NCBI): domain Eukaryota; kingdom Viridiplantae; phylum Streptophyta; class Magnoliopsida; order Lamiales; family Oleaceae; genus Olea; species Olea europaea. The sequence continues at coordinate 561 of NW_019249674.1, forward strand.
TAACATTGCCTTCAAAATAAACCATTCCATGCACTGCATAGACTGCCCACTAGTCTTCTAATCTAATCTTCTATCTTCTAACTATATTATAAGAGTGGGTTTTGGGTTACTGTCCACAAGCTAATTGGCCATCTAAGTCGAGGCGAGTTGAGTGAGCCGTGTTAGCCGAGCCATTTGGAAGAGTGCTATCAGCTGTGGTTTCAGAACATTCACATGACAACAATCATTTTCATTTCTCTTTCTTCTCTGTTATTTTTTTTTTTTTCCCTAACCCATGCTCTTTACTCCACTTCCCCCATTTCACAGCTTGTGATTTCGAACAACACTTCACCACGGGTGATTACGAAATTCCACGACGATTCAATTCGAGCTTCCATTCGACCCTTGGTTTCACTCGACCTCTCTACAATTTCACTGATGTAAGTTTCTACTTTCCTTTTTTTTAATTCAATTTTAAAGACGAAAATACTGATTTCAAGGTGATGATGTTACTTCTATTTGGTAGGAGGTATGAAGCAGGGTTCCTGGGGTTCTGCTAAAAATCGGCCGCCTACTAAAGAAGAAAAACCGGTGACCTCCTTTTGATTTTCGAACTTTTCTCTTGCCTATTATCATTGTTTTTTCTTGCCTTTGTGACCTCCAAATCATCACCGTGTCCATTGTAGGTGAGATTGAGGAGCAATTGAGATGAATATATTAATTGTGGGTTTGAGAAATTTGGATTGATTGTTTGATAGAGATAGGTAACGTGAAATTGAACTCGAAAATCACC
>NW_019249675.1:0-1332 GCF_002742605.1 Olea europaea var. sylvestris
CCCGTCCCGAATCACCCTAGTAGACCCGAAATGTGACGTGTACTAATGATAGATGTTGATTAGATGTCAAATCTATCACCAAAGCTAACTATGAGTTATTTAAAAAAATGCAACAAAATCAAATGCTTATATAAAATATAATGCGATGGGCCTAAAATATTTACTTCGTGCTTCATCAATATGAGTTATAATATTCAACATGTCGTGTGGCTCTCATTCCGAAATCATTAGGCTCTTCCAGCTAAAAAAAATCAATTGCTACCTGTAGGAAAAATCGTGGGAAAATATATGAGTTGATAGCTCAGCGAGTGGAGAAGTTCGAAAATAATTATACATTTTCAATTTTACATTTCTATCGAAAATCGAATTCATATCATTTAATAATTCACAAGATAGCGTCATGTAATTATAACCCAAAAGTGAAATATTCACATAAGGTCGTAAAATATCATCTCAAAATCATGATGTAAACATCAGCTGATAACCATACTATAATCTTATCACATCAAACGTGTTGAAAAATCCACAAAAAATGTACCCTCTGACTGAAATATATAATTCGCTCCTCGGGCTAAGAACTTTCGCCACGGGCCTTTGGCCCCTACGTGAACGAAAGTCGGTCTCAAAGACCTCTCATAATCAATTTTAGAACACGGCCAAGGCCCCTCAGTGAACTATATATACACGGTTGAGACCCCTTCATCCCCGGTCCAAGACCCCTCAGTGTAGTATAGAACACGGCCAAGGCCCTTCAGTGAACTAGAAAAAATATATAATCACATGTACATTTCTAGTCGATCTCAAAATCATACCTCATATTCCAATTTGCAATGTACTCTATACAATCTTTAAAATCTCACATGTATTACGATAAAAGATATTTCCATAATAACCATATAATTCGAACACATAATTGCATATAATTGCACATACTTTAACAATATACTTAATTTATAAATACTTTAAAAATATTTATATTTTTCCACTCATAGTACAATGTTCGCAAAATCAACCCGATTGATAAGCTGTTCTCATGTCAGTATCGTCACCTGAAATACAATATAATTTTTAAATAAACAATTAATTATTTTAAATAATTTCAATAATTAAATAGGTGATACCCAAACTTAATCATTTCACGTTTAGGCGATTTCTGAAGTCTTTTTAATCATTAAAACTAGTTTTTCTTTCATTTTACTCAATTTCATAGTTTATTATACTTAACCCTTCAATAAAATTGAATTTAATTTGACAATCTAACAATTATAAAATCAAACACAACTTGACAATAAGTAACTTTTTATTTACCTTTCAAAATTGTGGAATTCAAAC
>NW_019249676.1:0-1332 GCF_002742605.1 Olea europaea var. sylvestris
CTTGTCATTATAATAAAGTTCATTAATTAAAATGATAATACAATATATATTTATTTTCTTAAAAATAATAATAATAATAATAATAAATTATTTCCTAATTATGCATTTTTCTTATTTCTTCTAAATATTTTGTGGGTCCAATAATTGGGTATAGTAGGTATTGACAAAAATATTTGAATATGGTCTCATCTTGTAGATCGTGTTAAATTATGTAAATCGGGTTTCAGAGAAATATATTTTGAACGCATTTTATCAAGTTATTGTGGTCGAAACAAAATTTATGTGACTGGTTGGCATGTGTGAGATTTCACCTGGTAAAGAAATAATCAATCTTATCCTTTTGTTTGCTTTGATATCTATTAGTCGAATACGTGTGTGTAAGTTATGAGAACATGTGGTAGTTTTTCTCAAATACTTGGCTATTTTCTTTTACATAACCACCAAACACATTTATTTAACTTACACACACAGTTATTTCATACATACAAAGTTATAAACTCCATATACTTTGCTATTTTTCAAGTCAAGAGAAATAGGAGAATCCATTTTCAAGTTTTTAACAAATTCAGATTTTTAAGGTAAGATACATGAGTACAATGGTTAAAATTTTTATTCTCAATGATATCTATATTACGTTTTCATTCAATGCCTTAAGATTCCAATAAATATTTTTTTATGTTAAATCCTTCGGGATAGACTGTCAGGTCTAATTATGTTAAATCCTATGGGATGTGGAAATTGTAAAGAAATTCCTCGAACCATCTGTTATCGTGATCCGCGATTCTAAATCTATGAATGTCATGTATGAATGTTTCATTTATATTTTTGTTATGTTGAATAGAAATTTGCACGTATCTTACTGAGTTTTTTGTTTAAAATACGTACTCTTACAAAAATTTCATATTAGAATGGGACATGTTGGACGTGTGGAAGATTGGACGAGTGGATGCTTCTGGGTTGCCAAGTAAACCAAAAAAAAAATGATTTTTAGTATATTTATGACTAGACTTTTATTTGACTTGTTCATGTTTAGTATCTGTACATCTATTTTGCAGCTTTGACATTCATGTTGGTGTATTTCATTTAAATTGATGTTGAATGATTTTAATTAAATTTAAATGTTAGTTGGTTACTCTTTTAAATTCATAGAGTCGATTTATCAATTTTCCTTTAAAATTTCAAAAGTAGATTTTATTTATTCAAAAATAAGAAACTTGGTAACACTCCCATTTTTTTTTCCTTTTTAAAACAAAAAAAAAATTGAAAAAAAAATGGGAGGGTTACCAAGTTTCTTATTTTTGAATAAATAAAATCTACTTTTGAAATTTTAAA
>NW_019249677.1:0-1332 GCF_002742605.1 Olea europaea var. sylvestris
GAATTGAGCGTAACTTTTACACACGGTGTCTGTTTTGGGACCATAAGTACTTTTTGGAAATGTAGCGACCGTTTTGGATTGAACTCCCAACTTCGTCTTTACGTACGAGGGATTTCAACCATTTTTCGAAAGAATGAGCACTTGCATATTTGGAATGCATGGATTGTCGGCGTAAGAAGAATTGAGCGTAACTTTTGCACACGGTGTCCACTTTGGGACCATAAGTACTTTTTGGAAATGTAGCGATCGTTTTGGATTGAACTTACAACTTCAACGTGACGTACGAGGGATTTCGGCCATTTTTCGAAAGAATGTGCACTTACATATTTGGAACGCTAGGATTGTCGACGTACGAAGAAATAGTGTAACTTTTGCACCCGTTGTCCGTTTTGGCCCATAAGAACTTTTTGGAAATGTAGCGACCGTTTTCAATAGAACTCACCACTTCGTCGAGACGTATGAGGGATTTCAGCCATTTTTTGAAAGAGGGAGCACTTGCATATTGGGAACGCTTGGATTGTCGGCATACGAATAATTGAGCGTAACTTTTGCACGCGGTGTTCGTTTTCGGACCATAAGTACTTTTTGGAAATGTAGCAACCGTTTTAGATTGAACTCACCACTTCGTCATGACGTATGAGGGATTTCAACCATTTTTTGAAAGAGTGAGCAATTGCATATTTGGAACGCTTGGATTGTCGATGTACGAAGAATTGAGCGTAACTTTTGCACCCGGTGTCCGCTTTGGGCCCGTAAGTAGTTTTTGGAAATGTAGCGACTGTTTTGGATTGAGCTCACCGTTTCGCCGTGTCGTATGAGGGATTTTGGCCATTTTTTGAAGGAGTGAGCACTTGCATATTTGGAACGCATGGATTGTTGGCGTACGAAGAACTGAGCGTAACTTTTGCACACGGTGTTCATTTTTGGCCCGTAAGTCCTTTTTGAAAATATAGCGACCGTTTTCGATTGAACTCACCACTTCATCGTGACGTATGAGGGATTTCGGCCATTTTTCGAAAGAGTGAGCAATTGCATATTTGGAACGCTTGGATTGTCGGCGCACGAAGAATTATGAGCACTTGCGTATCTGGAACGCTTGGATTGTCGGCTTACGAAGAATTGAGCGTAACTTTTGTACACGGTGTCCATTTCGGGCCCGTAAGTACTTTTTCGAAATGTAGCGACCGTTTTAGATTGAACTCACCACTTCGTCATGACGTATGAGGGATTTCGGCCATTTTTGGGAAGAGTGAGCACTTGCATATTTGGAACGCTTGGATTGTCGGCGTACGAAGAATTGAGCGTAACTCTTGCACCCGGTGTCCGTTTTGG
>NW_019249678.1:0-1332 GCF_002742605.1 Olea europaea var. sylvestris
AGGGTACTACGTTTGGCGTTTCATTGACAAAGATAAAAGAGGATCTCATTTGAAAATGGAGTATCTACTAAAGATTGGTAGATTATCCATTTATTAAAAGTCGAATAATTTGATTCAAAGTTTACTATGGTGTAGAAGATATATTACAATCTCGACTCAATTAAAAAATTTCAACTTATCTAAATTTTATGATACTATTCTAGAAATTGATAGGAAAATAGGAGTTATCATATACTCGATTAGAAAGGTTTTACGACTCTTAAGTTCTGATACGATCAGATGTGTAATTTTCTACAATATATTCACAATTTATCTAAAAGAAAATAACTCTACAGAAAGTAAAGTAACCCAACACTCGATTTAAAAAGCATTAGAACTTTGAGTTCTAATACGATAAAAATGTTTAATTTTTAATTGTCTACTCAATTCCATGATTGAATTACAATTTTTGTAATCTTACTTTAGGCTTCTATATTTGTTTCTAAAACTTTTCACACACCACTAAGTGCTATAGTATATTAACACTTAAACAAGGCGAGGGGCCCTAAGTTACCTTAGTGCTTGTACTAGGTAGGGATTGGTTAACGAATCAAAATTAGATGTGTTTATTAATATTTTTTAAAATAAAATAATAAAAGAAGGGTTTGAGCCAAGCTTTTGGAAATGAAAGTGACATTGTACCGATCGTTATCCACCTTAATCATGGATAATTTTTCCAACTTAAGTGGTCACCTTCTCTCCTTTATTTAATTAGAACAACGTTATATGTATACTCTCCTCATAAGAGGGAGGTCCATGGTAGCAAAACCCATTTCATTAATAGAGCTCGCACAAATCATAATAGCACTATCAACTTGATACGTAGCATTGATTACTATGGTCGAACTCGAACCCATGTGCACTAATTTTTACTCGCCGAAATTAGTTTTTTCAACTAATGCACAAGAGAATTCTATATATATTTTTTTAATGCTTTTCTTGGAGGTTTAAAAAAAGTTGCAACCAACTGGATTTCCCTCCATTTGAAATCAAAAGGTAATCACGCTCGACTAGAGAAGAAATTAGAAAAATGATAAACGTTATAAGTTGACGCCACAAATTCCACCCTCAAAGAACATATTTTGACTATATCAACTAAATTTTACTTGCCTAATCAACTAACGCATGACAGATTCTCCAATACTAACTTTAATATAAATTATGCAAATCTAAGCGCTTACTTGTAACTACTCAAAAAAAAATTTTAAAAAGAAGTGGAAAAGGTGAAAGTCCAATTTGGACAAGCCCATCTGACTTTGATGGATCAGGAAGCACTAGCCTGTTATCCTTCCA
>NW_019249679.1:0-1332 GCF_002742605.1 Olea europaea var. sylvestris
CACACTGTGTCCGTTTTGGGCCCGTAAGTCCTTTTTGGAAATGTAGCGACAGTTTTGGATTGAACTCACCACTTCATCGTGACATATGAGGGATTTCGGCCGTTTTTTGAAAGAGTGAGCCCTTACATATTGGAACGCTTGGATTGTCGGCGTACGAAGAATTGAGCGTAACTTTTGCACACGGTGTCCGTTTTGGTACCATAAGTACTTTTTGGAAATGTAGCAACCGTTTGGGATTGAACTCACCACTTCGTCGTGACGTGTGAGGGATTTCGGCCATTTTTTGAAAATGTGAGAACTTGCATATTAGGAACGTTAGGATTGTCGGTGTACGAAGAATTGAGCGTAACCTTTGCACACGGTTTCCGTTTTGGGCCCGTAAGTACTTTTTGGAAATTTAGCGACTGTTTTGGATTGAACTCACCACTTCGTCGTGACGTATGAGGGATTTCGGTCAATTTTCGAAAGAGTGATCACTTGCATATTTGGAACGCTTGGATTGTCGGCGTACGAAGAATTGAGCGTAACTTATGCACACGGTGTCCGTTTTGGGCCCGTAAGTCCTTTTTGGAAATGTAGCGACCGTTTTGGATTGAACTCACCACTTCATCGTGACGTATGAGGGATTTTGGCCATTTTCGAAAGAGTGAGCACTTGCAAATTTGGAACGGTTGGATTGTCGGCGTACGAAGAATTGAGCGTAATTTTTGCACCCGTTGTCCGTTATTAGCCCGTAAGTCCTTTTGGGAAATGTAGCGATCGTTTTGGATTGAACTCACCATTTCGTCGTGACGTATGAGGAATTTTGGCCATTTTTCGAAAGTGTGAGCACTTACATATTTGGAACGCTTGGATTGTCGGCGTACGAAGAATTGAGCGTAACTTTTGCACCCAGTGTCCGTTTTGGGCCCGTAAGTCCTTTTTGGAAATGTACCAACCGTTTTGGATTGAACTCACAACATCGTCGTGACGTAAGAGGGATTTTGGCCATTTTTAGATAGTGTGAGCACTTTCATATTTGGAACGCTTGGATTGTCAGCGTTCGAAGAATTGAGCGTAACTTTTGCACACGGTGTCCGTTTTGGGACCATAAGTACTTTTTGGAAATGTAGCGACCATTTTGGATTGAACTCACCACTTCGTCGTGATGTATGAGGGATTTCGGCCATTTTTTGAAAGTGTGAGCACTTGCATATTTGGAACGCTTGGATTGTCGGCGTACGAAGGATTGAGCATAACTTTTGCACCAGTGTTCGTTTTGGGCCCGTAAGTACTTTTTGGAAATGTAGCGACCGTTTTGGATTGAACTCACCACTTCGTCGTGACGTATGA
>NW_019249680.1:0-1601 GCF_002742605.1 Olea europaea var. sylvestris
AATTTAAGATATAGTTTCTTTAGGTGTTTTATTTACTGATAGTATTAATGAGCTGGTTTGATTAAAGTAGATATTAGCGCAGAGAAGTATATGAGATGTAGAATACGTGTAATTTATGGTGTTTTTAGGACACACAAAGAGTAGTTATATATTGGGTTTGTTTGTCTCTCTTTTTTGGGAAAATAGATTTTGCATTAGTAATTTTTTAAAGAATGTGTGATTAGAAAGGAAAAATTTTGTGTTTACATGTAAAATTATTCTAATGGGAGAATGTGTCACTGAAAATGAGTTTAGTGAAAAATAAATTTTTAAGGAATAGGGCACTAACGGGGGCAGTGTGGCATGCAACGCCGAAAACTGGAAAAACATATTTGACAAAATAAGCTGGCATAAATCGAAAAATAATTTGAATGGTGGAAGGAGGAATAATTATTTATCAATGTAAAATACTAAAACTAATATCTTTGATATGTTTGAAAAAAATTGGTATCTATTAAGTACTGGACTTGCCGACTCGTAATTTTTTTATAAAAGTAGCGACACGACACATCAGCAACGTCATTATAAGAATATTTTGAAACATCGTTTTTGGAATACTAAAACTGGAGGGTTTATTGGAAGGACTTGTGAATGCATATAGTTTGTATAGCTTTTTGTGAAAGCTTTTCCATTTTAAAGGGACGATCCTTTTTAGGACATAAAGGTAATTTTTTTAATTGGTTAAAAAGGAACTTTTGAAGTAAAATACTTTTTTTCAGCCGATTGACCAAAACATTGGAAGGTGTTGGAAAATTGTGCAACTCAAATAATAAAAGGCGGATTTCTCTAACTAGGTTTCACAAAAATATAAAAATAAAAAAAGAAGAAATACAAAAGTCTATGACTTAGGTTTACCTTTGAGGGCCTACTCTTTGAGGAGAGAGAAGCCCATCACAAGCCAAAATGAAAACATGGTGCCTTTGAAGAAAAATTGTGGGAAGGGAGTGGACAAAGAAGTACGCCATTATTGTGCTTCTTAGTTCACTATTTTCATTCATATATTGAGAAGTCAATATTTTCTGTAATTTTTGTGGTTATTTCTCTTCACCGCGGCATGTCAACAACATGTCCTGCGGTAGATAATTAAAAAGAAAGGGGCATGTCACCCGGCATTCCCGACACTTGTTGGCAGCGTGTCAGAGTCCTGTTAGTGTCCTAAATGCGTCGGAGACTGACTCGCTGCTCCGTGCGCTTGTCGATGTTTCGTAGGTAGGATATTGACTAGAAAAGGAAGGTGGCAAGGTCCTTGGGATGAAGAAGTTGTTATTTCTGGAGAAATAAAGAATATCACCTCGATCTAGTTGTGCTGTTACAATCAAACAGTTGCGGACATAGGGTAGTGATAGCACAAATGGTTGTCAAACTTCTCTTTTATCTCACTATTTAATTTACCAGTTATTCCAGTAATTTCTTTACTATGCAACAACTCTGGCTAATTATTTTGAGGATGCTGATTTTTGCCTTTTATGTTAGTTTGCTGGCAGGATGTTGATGGATGATATGTGAACATATGTTGTTACCTTGAGTGACCTTGTTTATCAATCTTTGATTATTTGGTGGAC
>NW_019249680.1:4107-7999 GCF_002742605.1 Olea europaea var. sylvestris
GGTTCTATCTATTCACAATCCTATCCCGGTTGATTTCGTTTGAGTGTGTCGTAGATATATTAAATGCGTTCCCGTTGAATAGATGTGGTACTTAAATAAATATATTTTTTGAATCAAAATAACAATAGTTGCATTTATATTATCCATGCACATTCATACTTGCTTGATGTGCTTTTGAGGGAACTGAAAATCCAATATGAGTGCCCAATGCACCGTCCTGTTTTCTCAAATATTACTAAAGACCATATGTAAAATTGTGGTTTTGATTTTCTGGAGTAATTTGGGATTAATAAATTCCGCTCTCTCTTAGAGTATGTTTGATTGACATGGAAAATATCACCTAAAAAAGAAAATATTTTTCTTGTTTTGAGGAAAATAAAAATCACCTCCACCCAAGGAAAATTAGGCATATTTTCAAAAGTTGGAAAATATTTTCCATGGAAAAAAATAGCAATCAAATACTCCAAGTAAGAATTTGGATAGAAAACAGATATTTTCTTTGGAAAATAAGTGTAATCAAACACACCATTAATGGAGTGAGAATTGAATTGAATTGAGAGAACCGTGTCTTCAAACTCAAGGAAAACCTGCATTAAAGGATTATCAATTTTATTTATCAGAAGATGGCAGCTTCTCAAAAGTGTGTATTAACAACGTAAATATAGTGTAATCCTAGCTGGCCAAATTCACTGATACACCTAACGAAAAAGCTGAATTTCTGGTCCTAAAAATGATCCAATCTTTGATGTCCAATTCTACATGAGAGAGGCTTTCCATGGGTTACTGTAAATCCTCCCAGATCAAAGATACTCCAGTTTTGAGTTCTACCTTCATTTGCTACATTTGTTTTTGATGGTCCAACCACTCCTAGAACTCATTTGCTTCTTGTTCTAGTATGCTTATCTGCAATTCCACTTTTGTTTTCATGTTGTTTTACATCATCTCTTATCATTGTTTTGTCTAAAGATGACTGATTTCAGTCCGTAGTTTCCAAAAACATGTGAGCATCACATCAAGGCTCCACCAAAACCACGAGGATAAAAACAAAGACGACCCCAATTAAACTATGCACAATCATTGTTTATAGATATCGAGAATAGTCCACTGCCAACTAAATCACAAACATTTTGAATCTCTTAGACCGACTTTGGGACTTCTGTCCTGACAAACTAAAATAATATTTTCTTCGTATATTTTTCTTTTGTTTGTTTGTTTGCCCACATCTAATTGTTCTATGATGAATTTGAAGATCGTTTATGATGAATTATGAGCTTATTTTGCATTTTAATACTCTATCCATCCCATAAAAATAAGCTTGCTTTCCTTTTTTTGTTTGCCCCAAACTATATGCCACTTTTCTTGTTGAGACTATAGGCGATTTCTGAATTTTCTAATATGCCTCTATATAATGTTCCTTGTTATCAACAAATATGAATTACTTCTATGTAAACCATTATTTAATATAGGGGTACATTAGGAAAAATGTGAGTAAAATTTATATATCCAACTATATTAATTATATTTCTTTAATCTATGTGAAAATAAAAAAACCTTATCTTTATGAGACGGAAAGTAAGTTTTTGACATTTTTTGATTTACAGCGAGGCTTGCACCTCAAAACGCCTTGAGGCTTATGTTTTGCCTCATGAAGAAAAAAATGCCTCAGTATCCGACTATGCCTTTTAAAAGATTTAACAATATAAATCTGATTTACTTGTTAAGAAATGAATTGTGAAAATAAAAAGGCTGGAATAAAATCTACTATGTATGTATAGGGGTCTGTGTACACTGTTCATTTAATAGTAGAGACTCACCAGCTACAGTTGCAACACATCACTGCTGTTCTACTTACAAAGTCTTCTTGTTTTGTTTTTCAGTTTTTCGTTTACATTTCCTTGCCTTCTATTTCCATTAAAAAATTATTCTGGAACTATATGTCCAGGTTTAAAAGTTTTCTAACTCAGGATTCGGTCAGTGCTAGTTTTGTAGATTATGAGCACAGAGAACATATTTTTATTTAAGTTTTGTGGTAATTGTGGTAAATAATTTAATGAAGTTACTATATGTGAAATTTAAACAAAGATATTGGATGATTAAAGATCACGAACTGAAATTACAAATTTTAAAATTGTTACATAAGAAATCCTAAATCTATGTAACTTTAAAATGTGATAAGGCTACTATCAAGAACTTTATATGTCAATAAATCAATTGAAGGAAAATAATGTTAGAATAACGTTGCCAGGCTAACATATTTTCAGTTTCAAAATAAAAACTTTGATTTAATAATTTTAGGATAGTGGAATTCTAAGCTATAGTTTGGAGCTTTAACAACAATTTACTTGTCTTTTTATCTCTGTTTCTTCCTCATCATTCTTTGTAATTCTCTTCTTCTGTTTTCTTCTGTTGTTCCACCTCTTCTCCATTTTATAATCTGCTTGCATAGCCTAGGCTATCGCTATTCTCAATGACAACCTGACCCACCCTTATTTCCAGTATTTTTTGGCATATTGCTAGTAAGAAGTATTCAACTTAAGACTTTGCTTTAGCCTTAATTTCTGTGACGATATTTCTGTAAACAAAATTGATAATTTGTGCTTGACCTCTTGCGCTCTTTTTGCAGATGATTGCCACGGTATGTATGTTCCTTGCCGGTAAAGTTGAAGAAACTCCTCGTCCTCTTAAAGATATCATACTAGTGTCATATGAAATTATTCATAAAAAGGATCCTGCAGCTGTGCAAAAGATCAAGCAAAAGGTGGTTTTTGTTGTTGTTGTACATGTTTTCTCTAATATTGGCTTTACTACTACGGAGTTTGGTTCCTTTATTTCTAGTTTGACCTTATTTGTTTCTAGAGGCCTATTGCTAAAAAAATTGTAGTCTGTGACTTTGGTACATTACATTATTATCTCTTTCAATCTGGAATGATATTTAGCCCTTGTTTAGGCTCCATTAAAAATGCATTTTGGGAGAGAATGTGTTTTTTAATAATAATATTTTGGAGAATGTGTGGTTAAAAAAGAAGGAAAAGTTTTGGGTTTACGCATAATATTATTTTATTGAAGAATGTGTGGTTGAAAATAAGAAAGTGAAAATTGTATTTTTGTAGAATGGAGGCCAAACGGGGACTTAATATTGATTTTCTATTACTGGGGGTTATGGAATGTTTGTAGTGTTTGTTCTGTACTACAGTTATTTGATATTACTGTATCCTTTGCAGGAGGTATATGAACAACAAAAAGAACTTATTTTACTGGGAGAGAGGCTTGTTCTTGGAACTCTCGCTTTTGATCTCAATGTACTCCATCCATATAAACCCCTTGTTGAGGCTATAAAAAAATTCAAAGTTGCTCAAAATGCCCTAGCTCAAGTTGCATGGAACTTTGTTAATGATGGGTATGATATATTTGCTTGTTACAGTTCTAACATAGTGCCCATCCTTGGCTATTCTTCCTCCTCTTGACACGGGAAAGTGGTATGCAGGCTTCGGACTTCTCTATGCTTACAGTTTAAGCCCCACCACATTGCAGCAGGTGCTATTTTTCTTGCTGCCAAGTTCCTCAAAGTAAAACTTCCTTCCGATGGGGAGAAGGTTTGGTGGCAGGAGTTTGATGTCACACCACGCCAATTGGAGGGTCTGTGCTTAGACTTCCTTTGGCAGCAGTGTACAGATTAGGGTTGTGGTGTTGCATCATGCTTTTATGATTTAAGTCTCACTTAACTACAGTGTTTTGAATTAGACTTGATTTCTCGTTGAAACTTATGGAAGTTGAGGGATGATTTAATTGATAGGAATGCTATCATTTCATTACACATTAAATTTTTGAATTAATTATAGATATTTCCTTTTTGACCTGAGGCTTTGTTTCTTGCAGAGGTCAGCAATCAGAT
>NW_019249680.1:14994-20695 GCF_002742605.1 Olea europaea var. sylvestris
TCTCATGCTTGTTTCATCAACAACAATTAGTGACTAATATGATGTTACACATTCTTTGTTAGATTAGGTGCATGTTTGGCCAAACTTAAACAATTTACTTAGAAGTAAATAATTGAGATCTAGGTTAAATATTTAGTCAAAGTTGGAAATAAATAAATTACTTATTTTGTAGTGAGAGAGTTACTTTAAAAATGAGAAATACATACTGGAAAATAGCAAAAGTAACGTAGCCAAAAGTTACATTAAGAAAGATGCACCATTCTATGTGGCGGTGGTCTTCCTGTCTACAATTGGTTATCAATTGTTATTTTTCTCTTAAACGAATTGTGGACAGTGACTTTATTATCACATAGACTGGTGTTAAATAACATGATTTTTCACTCACATAGATTGGTGCTAGATAGCATGATTCATATGTTTACTTTTAACCTTATTAGTTAAATGTGCTCAAAGTTGAGTTTCTGATCATATTGGTACTATCTTTTGTTCCATGTTCAGATTGGTAACGACTCTTATAAGTTTTTGACGGCATTCTAATTTACTATTCAATACATGGAAAGTGACGTGAATCACTAAGTGTCTGGTTTCACTTTTGTAAATTTCTGAGGAGTATTTACATGTTGGCAGTTCATTAGTTTCTTAAATTAGTAATGCAGTTGTCCTTATTGTTACAAATTTTGTATCTCTATATAGTGTACATTCTTAAAACAGAAGTTTTGGTTGTTTTTATTATATATAGTAAGAACAATAATGAAAAGTATTCATTTGGACATAGTAACATGGAAAATGACATTGTAGTATCTACATCTGGTCTATCTGGTGATTGAAGAGTTGAGGTTTTATATTTGCCATGGTCTTTCTGAGATGTCAGGTTGAAAAAAAAAACTGGATACGGATAACAAAACAAGTTTGACATAAATTTTTTTTTAGTCATCCTTGCTGATTATCTATCATCACTGGGCGCAGCTGTTTGGTTTGGATTTGTTAGTTGATTGATCGACTTCTAAGATTTATTTAGCTGGTTGTTCAGGATGATAGTTGATAAAATTATTAATATTTACAAAGTCCAAAATATTTGATTGCTTTTCAATTTTTATAACTGATTAATTCAATAGTCTTAATTTACAAAATCCAAACCAAATGTGACCTCAAATATGTGGGAAAAGGAGAATAGGAGAGAACAGGGATTGATGTGCTTTCAATGTTTATTAACCAAGGGATACATATCCCATTCGCTGTAGAAACTCGAATTAAAAATTGTTCAACTGAAAGAATCTGCACAAGTGTCCGTGCATTCATCTTCTACAGTTTTGCGAGTTGTTTATCTTCTCATTTTTGCTTTTCTTTTACCCTACGGACTTTTGTTTACCTTTCGTTGTATTGTTTCAGGTATGCAATAACAAAAGCTTTTTGCGTTGCCTTTTTAATGACCTTTTTTTCTGTATTCGACGTCCCTGTATTCTGGCCCATCTTATTCTTTTACTGGGTTTTTCTCTTTATCCTCACAATGAAACGTCAAATTACACACATGATCAAGTACAGATACGTTCCATTCAACATTGGCAAGCAGGTAAGAGCTTTATTTTCATTTAACAAATTCTTGAAATGTCATCATCTTCTACTTCCTTTATGTATCTTGAAAATTGTATGTAACGATTGCCCTTTTCTTTAAAATACATTTGAACAGAGCTATGCTGGGAAAAAGTCTGCTGAAGGTGCAAAGGTTCATAGAATAGACTGAGGTTGGAAGTACATGTTAACACGTTCGACTGGAATGATCTTGACTTTGTATTATGTTCGTTTAGAACTCAAAACTCTTCTGGATTATTGATCTCAAACATACGTTCAAAGTGTGCAAATACACAACTTGTTTAAACTTAGAAATGAACGTGATATACATCTCTTGTTATTGTGAACGTGGAAGCGCATGTGATTAACTTTTGGAAATGTTCGATTTAGCATCTCACATATTGAGACCATTTTGTCATCTTATGCCACTATTAATCAGATCAATGTAATTAGGCTCTAGATATTTGTTTTGCACATTGACGATAATGGGCTACACAGCCTCATATGTCGTGTAATTTTATTATAATTTAATTTGCACAATAATGAAAGTCAACAATCCTCTAGGAAAGTACTACACGAAAATAATTGTTTACATAATGACGTCCATAATTACATGTGGCACTGGATCTAACCTTTAATTCAGATCTCACACTTGCACATCAATAATCGGATGATTGTCACATTATATTATGGACATTATTATATGCATTATTGTACAAGTAGAATCTTCCTCTGTGCTATGACCTTAACTAATCAAAATAAAGCTGTGTACGGTCTTCATTACAAGACCTTTGACAGAGTGAGGTGGCAGCCGAATTTTTTGAAAAAACCTGCCTGCATTTTTTCCCAGTAAACCGGCCCGCATGGTTGCAGAATTTCAAAACCCAATGTTGCACACAATATCGAAACCCCCAAATCTCATCCTTATTCCGCACTCCAAATCTGGCGACCGTAGAAATTGCAAAGAAATAATTTCCAATGCCATGGTCAATAATTTTTGGCATCGTCACCATAAATCGAAGCCGCTGAAGATATTTTTCCTCAAAATCGTATACACCTACACCAATGTGAGTTATTTCGACAGGGCCTCAGTTCGTGAACCAACCGGATGAAATGAGATTTGGGGGTTTTGATATTGCGTGCAAGACTGGCTTTTGAAATTATGAAACTACGTGGGCTGGTTTTGTAGGGGAGAAAAAATTCGGCTGTCACGTTACTTTGTCAAAGGGCATGTAATGAAGACTGTACACATAGCTTTATTGCTTATCCAAATAGGTGGAGGCAACAATGGCAAAATCCGACATGTGGTGGAGCCAACAATGGCAAAACCCGACAACTGAAGCACATGGTACCTAATACAAATCCAAAGATCTAACTCGCTCTCATTGGCTCACACATCGTATGGTTGTAGTGGAAGTGGAAATTTGAATCATAACACTGTGGACCAACTGAATACTGCCAAGTGTTCTTCAATTAACATCAAAATGTTCAATTGATTAAAGCAGCACACTTATCCCTACTCAGTGTAATGAGTGGAAACTTGGATTAAGTTTCACACAATGTAGGGCAATGCTGAATTATTGTGTTTGACGTTTAATAAAGTTTAGTTTTCAAATGAAATGATTCAATAAAGTAATTTGTCCCCCTTTTAAGCTTTCAAACAAGGCGGTTGAACAATGACATCTCATTTTTATTCAAGGAAAACTCACAGCATCAGAAAACGAAGTCATTCAACAACTGAAAATCAAAGACACGGAACACTTCATAGAAAAGTTCACATCTTAGACTAGTTTATTAAGGTATAATTCTCGATTCTCACACAAATCGATCAAGGTACTCCTCTACCGTGGTGTATTTGACATCTGGATAGAGCTCCGAAGCCTCAACCCCGAATGATGGCTCGATCTCAAAATAGGTCTGGTCTCCTTTCACAAAGGTTGAATGGTTGATCGATATTATGATATTGAGAGGGATAGGAGCTTCTGCAATGATGTATGAGAACAACGAGATTAATATAGGCTCAGGACTTTAAGTTCTATATACCCAAAATGACTCGATTCAATTTTTCATAAAGCATCGATGAAGAATTCAACAAAAAGATTATGCATACCTTGGATTTGTTTCAAAACTTGTTCCTCAGAAACATACTCTTTCTCCAGAGTTTTCCCGATCTTTTTCTCCCACAAGGCAACGAGTTCATTGAATGAATATATGTTCTTAGGAGGCTTGATGTAAACGATCTTGTTCAATGTTCTCGGGTCATCCACAGTCTTGATGGTGTAGGTGCCAATATCTTCTTCATAATTGAAGACAGCTGCAAACAAATAAGGCAGAGAGAGGGGGGGGGGGAACAAGAAGATTATAAAGATGAGATACGCACAATTTCTTGAAGTAATGTCATTAAACAAGTGTGAAGTAAGTTACTGAAGTTTATCCCTACCGCCACATTGTTTGATACAGCCTCATAGCATGCTAAAGGAAGGACATAGGATATAAAGGCAAATCATCCTAGTTTATGCTTACAATAGAGATACAACAGTTCAGTTAATTCAGCACAAAACCTCATTCAGAAATCACAAGTGCAAAATGTTCTACAAAACTACTATACATTCTCTATTAAACACTTCTTAGGCCAAGTGTTTTTGAGTTTTCCCAGCAAAGTTTGTCGAACAGAATAGGAATACGGATTGCTAAACGAGTTTTTGAATTTGATGTTAAGTACCTTTGGGGTTTCCATCTCCTAGGATGATTACTTTGTCTCTTGGAGGAGCGGTGACTCCCGGCTGTACCAATGTCGGAAGAGAGTATCCAGCAAAGTAGTTGGACGATACATAGGTGTAAGGAATCCCTTCTGCCTCAGTTGTTCTGCGGATTTGGGCCTTGACTGCAAATGTAGACTTTGCTGGCTCTACAGCTCGAGTACGATCTACATCATTGCCAAACTCCGAGGGGAAGAACCTCTGGGAAATTCGAAGAAATACAACATATAGATTAATTAACTATCAGATAGAAGACTTTGTCTACCACGACCGAAATATATAGACATGATAATGACAAATAATTGAAAACAATTGAATCCACTGTCACCAGGGAAATCAGATATTGGACAGTATTTCTTTGATGAAATTGAAATTTGAATATCCCATATTGGATATCAGGAATTTCCCATCTCAAATTTCGATCCCTGGACAAGAATATCATGGATCCACCAAGAAAGTAAAATTTGGTCTTCAAATAACAGATATGAGCCTATTTTACTAAAGATAATTCCTAAAGCAACTAATTCAACTCTCAAGTGTCAAAACACAGCAAAAATCACGCAATTCAACAACAAGAAACCAGGTCTAGTTCCAGAGTGGCTACAGGAATACTTTTTTCTCCCCAATTCGTTCAGTTCATTGCTAGATCTATGACTAAAGGAAACAGAACAAACCAACCTTAACATTTCCTGCTTCTTTAATGGCAGCAATGATCTTAGTTTGATCGGCCAACTGAAGTTGCCCCACCGTCGATATAACAACATCCACCTGCTTTATAGCCTTTACCAAGCTCTCATGATCATATAAATCCCCCTGTGAATTTTCACACAACAAATCTCAAAATCATCATCCATATAAAAATAAATTCACACCCAATACACACACAAATGCAGAGATGAATAAAATTTACATATACATACAATTAGTATTGTGACACCAGAATTCTTGAAGCCCTCAATGATTTTGCCCTTAACAGGGTCAGAAATAGTGCTCTCTCTAGCAAGAGCAAAAGTGGGGTGCCCAGATTTTGCACTCGCTTCAACTATGAATTTTCCGATGTACCCAGTTCCTCCAATAATCAAAATCTTGCTTTTCTCAGCCATTTTTTCAAGAATATCTTGGAATTTTTTATATTTATGAATGCAAGTCGTGCCGAGACTTTGACGTTCTTAATACAGCCGAGCTCAGCATTTATAGAAAAAAGAATTCAAGAAAACTCAAGAAAATACTAAAGTTGCCAAGTTGCCATTGGGTGATGGTACAGTCTAAAAATTATAATGAAGAATTAAATTTCCTTTTTTTTTTTTTTTTTTAATTTCATTACAGTTTTTTTTTTTTTTTTTTTTTTAAAGGGGTAAAATTTTTTACTAATT
>NW_019249680.1:23309-58578 GCF_002742605.1 Olea europaea var. sylvestris
TCCGAATCTAGTAGTGTTACACGGGGCGGGGTGTGTCATTTATACACCAACACATCATCGACAAAGGAAATTTGGAACGCTATGAAAAGTAAGTACAAAGTCGAAGAAAAATGTACTAAGAAATTTTTAATTTCAAAGCACTTTAATTTTAAATTTCTTGAAAATATTTTCATTCTTCCCCAAATTCATGAATTACAAGTTCTTGTTAACAAGTTGAAGGCGAAAATTGAGATTTCGAAAACTTTCAAAGTAGGAGCAATTATTGCAAAACTTTTTGGGACTTGGAAAGGATATTGAAAGAAAATCATGTATAATTTTGAAGATTATTATTTGGAACAATTGTAAAACATCTTTGAATAGAGGGAGAGTCTAAGGCTAAAGATAAGAACGACAATTCTTATGAAGTCACTTTAAGGAACAATACCATGGATAAGATCGAGTCTTATAATAAATCCAATAAGAGAAAGCCTTCAATGAACTTTAACAAGTCTAAAAAGAAAATCAAAGATGGTTATTTTGTGTGAGGATAAACTTGGACATTATGTAAAAGAACGTCGACATCAAAAAATAAACAACTCCAAAGGAAAAATGAACTCCATCAAAGATGATAACATTGTAATTACTGTAAGTGAGATCAATGCTATCAAGGAAAAGGTTCCCGCTTGGTGGTATGATACATGTGCAACCGTATATGTATCATATGATTAATTATTGTTCAAAACATACTATGAAGTGTATGGAGATTGTTAATTGATTTGGAAGAATCTCGATTTCTCATTCAATTCACCAACGGGTACACCCTTATATATATACATGAAGAGGATATTCTCAAAAGGAAAATAATCCTCTCTAATTAGAAAATAAGTCTAGACTTTATATTCCTACCATACATCATGTTTATTCCTAAATTAGGTACACGGTTCATGACACTCCCCCTCAAGCTGGAGCATAGATATCAATCATGCCCAACTTGTTACAAATATAGTTTACTCGAATCCCAGCTAATGCTTTAGTAAACATATCTGCTAATTGATCTCCTATCCTGACATGCTTGGTCGAAATCAACCCCTGCTGTAACTTTTCACGAACAAAATAACAGTCTGCTTCTATATGCTTTGTTCTCTCATGAAATACCGGATTCGTAGCAATGTGAATAACTGCTTGATTATCACACCACAGGTTCAAGAGTGGGACTTATCTATGCCAATCTCCCCAAGTAAGTGAGTAGCCACATAAGTTCACAAGTTACCTGTGCCATAGCTCGATATTCAGATTCTGCACTTGATCGAGCTACAACACTTTGTTTCTTACTCTTCCAAGAGACCAGATTACCCCCAACGAATACACAATACCTTGTAGTAGAGCGCCTATCCATAGGAGAACCTGCCCAGTCTGCATTTGAGAAACCCTCAACTCTACAATGACCATGGTTTCTATAAAGAATTCCACGCCCTGGAGCTCCTTTGAGGTACTTCAGTATGTGAATTACAACATTCCAATGTGAAGTTCTATGAGATGATATAAATTGACTAACAACACTTATTGGAAAGGTGATGCCTGGACGAGTAATCGTGAGATGGTTCAATTTTCCCACCACTCTCCTGTATTTCTCTGCATCAACAAACACATCCTCATCTTCAGGCCCAAGTTTCACATTTGGTATCATGGGAGAATCAACTGGTTTTGCTTCCACTAAACCCGTCTCATCTAGTAGTTCTAGAACATATTTTCTTTGAGACAAACAAATTCCTTTACCACTTAGAGAAACCTCTATCCCTAAGAAATATTTTAAGGGACCTAACTCCTTTGTCTGAAACCTTATGCCTAAGAAAGCTTTCAACATACTTATGCCACTACTATCACTACCAGTAATCACAATATCATCAACATATACTACTAACAAAATACACCCAACTGTAGACTGTCTAAAGAATACTGAGTGATCGTATGCACTTCATTGTAAGCCAAATTCAATCACAACCTCACTAAATCTCCCAAACCACGTACGTGGTGATTGTTTCAATCCATACAACGACTTTTGCAGTTTGCAAACATGTCTCGACTCCCCTTGAGCAACAAATCCTGGTGGTTGCTCCATGTAAACTTCTTCTTGTAAATCACCAAGAAGAAACACATTTTTAACATCTAATTGGTGAAGGGGCAAATGATAAGTGGCAACAAGAGAAATGAATGATTGAACAGAAGCCAGCTTAGCAACTGGAGAGAAAGTCTCAGAGTAGTCTACACGATAAGTCTGAGCATACCCCTTAGCAACCAAACGAGCCTTCAATCGAGCAACAAATCCATCAAGGTTCACCTTGACTGTAAACACCCATTTACATCCGATTGCCTTTTTATTAAGGGGTAAAGGAACCAACTCCCAGGTATGATTATGTTCTAAAACCATCATTTCTTCCTGCATAGTCACTCGCCACCCACTATGGGACAAAGCCTCAGCCACAAATCTTGGTATTGACACAGATTCTAAGGAAGCAATAAAGGACTTGGAAGACTGTGACAATGCATGGTAAGAAACAAAAGAAGAAATAGGATAAGTACAAGACCGTTTACCTTTTCGAAAGGCAATGGGAAGATCAAGACTAGGATCAGGAGGGGGTGACGAATCTTGTGGCGACATAGGTGTAGTCACAATGTAAACAAGAAAAATATCCTCAGACTCGAAAGAGGGTTTGGAAGACATAGAAGCACTGGAAAAGGGTGTGGACTCGAAGAATGTGATATCAGCGGACACTACGTATCGTTCCAAAGAAGGGGAGAAACATCAATAACCTTTTTGATATCGAGAATACCCAAAAATATACACTTAAGGGATCTGGGATCAAGCTTGGAAACTTGAGGTCTCATGTCTTGAACAAAGCAAGTACACCCAAACACTCTAGGAGCAAGGGAGAATAAAGTTTGAGAGGGAAATAGAATTGAATAAGGGATTTTGCCATCTAAAACAAAGGGAGGCATTCGATTGATTAAGTAACATGCAGTAGAGACTGCATCTGCCCAAAACTCTTTTAAAACGTTCATATGAAAGAGAAGAGCTCGTGCAACTTCTAATAAATGGCATTTTTTTTCTTTCTGCCACTCCATTTGTTGTGGAGTAACGATACATGAAAATTGATGAAGAATACCATTTTGAGATAGAAAGGAAGTAAATGTAGATGAGAAATATTCCTTGGCATTATCACTCCTTAAGATGCGTATAGATTTATTAAATTGAGTTTTAATCTCAGCATAAAAGCTGCAGAAAATTGAAAATAGTTCTGAGCGATTTTTTGTAAGATATAACCAAGTAACCCGAAAATAATCATCCACAAAAGTAACAAAATAATGAAAACCGGTCTTAGATAAAATAGGACAAGGTCCCCAAATATCAGAATGTATTACATCAAAAGTGGATGCAGCTCGTTTATTTATTCTAGATAGATATGGTACCCTGTGATGCTTTGCTAATTGACATGACTCACAATCTAACCGAGACACTTGACTAAGACTAGGACATAATTTCTTCAAGACAAGAAGAGAAGGATGACCGAAATGATAATGGAGCTGTAGAAGAGAAGATGTACTCGTGCATGTAGTAGGTCTTGCCAGCTGTGTGGGAGAAGAGTGGAGCACATACAAGCTATTGAACTCACGCCCTCTACCAATAATCTGTTTCATCCCAAGATCCTGAAAAATGTAGTGGTTAGGAAAGAAAAGAACACTACAATTAAGACATTTAGTAATTTGACTCACAGATAAAAGATTAAAAGAAAACTGAGGTAAACATAAGACAGAAGAGAATGATAGAGAGTTTGTTGAATGTGCTGTCCCACATCCAACTACAAGAGTTGTAGATCCATTAGCTAAAGTGACACATGGTAAATTAGACGAAGACTGAAATGATGAAAGTATACCTTTATTGCCAGTCATATGATTTGTGGCACCGAAATCAATGACCCAATTGCGGGATGAGGTAGAAAGACACGCTACATAATTACTTGTGTTGGCTAGAGTGGAAGTGGAAGATGTGACAGGCTGTTGAGTAGTGGGCTGTTGAGAAGCATAAAATTGTGTAAGGCGAGCATATTCGTATGCTGGAATTGTAATTTGATGTTGAGATGGAGGAGTAATAGGTGTAGGTAGAAGACCATCCTGAGTAGCGACATTGGCAAATTTCCTCATAGGAGTCTGACTTGTGTACTTTGCTGGCTTGCCATTTAATTTCCAATAGTTCCTTCTTACATGTCCTTGCTCTCCATAGTAATAACAGCCACGAGAACCATCACTGGAGATTCTATCTCGACTACTTCCCCCTCCTTTGATACTGTAACTACTATTTATCTTTGAATTTGTGCCAACTAGAGCTACTGTCTCATTTGGTGTTACACCCTGTTCTTTGTCGCTGTCTTTGCATACCCAAAGGAGATGAGCATATATATCACTCAATGAAGGTAGTGTCTCACCGGTAAGTAACTGAGTATGAGCTACTTCATATTCAGGACCCAAACCTGCAACAAAACACTGGACCACAGCCTATTCTTCTTGTTCATACATCGTCTTCACATCACTAGTAATTGGAAACATGGCCCGTTTTTCTTCAAATGCATGTTTTACCTCAGTATAATATTGAAATAGATTTCGCCCCTTTTGCTCAGCTTGATAAATCTTTAACATCAATTCATGAACATGCGATACATCCTGTTTACTTGCATATAAAAATTCCAGATAGTTCCACAGTTCTTTTACAGTATCACACCGATTAATGACATCGTCAATTGTCGGGTCAAGGGTATTTTGAATTTGATAAAAAAGTTTATCATCCTCCATAAGCCATTTTTTTCAAATCCCAGGATCAGTATCAGATTTTGGGGGTGGATCATTAGTCAAGTGATCCCCCAAATCCACACTCGACACATATCTGCGAACAATTCTCTTCCATTGAGCATATTTCCTACTACTCGTTAACTTTCTATCTGTGATTTTTGAGGATGGGGTTACTCTAATTTCATTCACCACTTTATTATCACTTTCGGCCATGATTAGTAGATAACCAAAGAAGATACAAAAGAGTGCAACTCAAATTATCAAATAATAATGCAAGTCCAATAAAGAAGCAGCCCAAACAAAATAAAGAGAACTGACCCACTGGATAAAGGCCCAAACTCGACCGATGAACTCTAGACCCAGCCCGTTGAAATCCAAACTAACCCAAGTCTGTGTAGTCTGTAGTCTTCCTCGACAAAGTTCAACCGACTTCTCTCTAATGGAGTCACCCACAGTAGGAGAAAGACGACTCGATGAAGCTATTGTGCCTTTCACACGGTCTTCCGTCGCCGATCGCCACACACACCAGCGGTGAGATGTCACACCGAAGCTGCCCGACTTGCTTGACAATGCCCACAGCAGACAACGCTTGTTTTCTTCCGAATTCTCTTCAGATCGGCAAAGTTCTACCGGCTTCCACGCTCATCGCACCACCACGACCACCGAAGCCTCTCTCACCCCACCAACGGATAACCATGTATGTGTCATTTTCTTCTACAAAAATTACCAACCCAAGCTCCTGTCACCACCACCGAGAACAATCCCAAATTTTTAGAAACTCTCAAACCCTAGCTCTGATACCATGTTAATTGATTTGGAAGAATCTCGATTTCTCATTCAATTCACCAACGGGTACACCCTTATATATATACATGAAGATGATATTTCTGAAAAGGAAAATAATCCTCTCTAATTAGGAAATAAGTCTAGACTTTATATTCCTACCATACATCATGTTTATTCCTAAATTTGGTACACGATTCATGACAGAGATCAAGAGATTCAAATGGGTAACAAAGTTCAACCAAAGTAATTGGAAAAGGAAATTTAGAGATCATCTTCACTTCCGAGAAGAACGTTACATTAACCAATGTGTTGCATGTTCTCGACAAGAATAGAAATTTGGTTAGCGGTAGTCTCTTAGGAAAATCGGGTGTAAAATGTGTTTATGAGTCCGGCAAACTTGTACTATCATTAAATGAAAAATTTGTTGAAAAGATCTATTCTTGTGAAGGAATGGTCAAATTATGTACTATTGACAAAGTAATTAATAATAAAGTTAATTTTGCTTATATTGTTGATTCATTTACTTTATAATACACTAGATTAGGACATTAAAACAGCCACATCACCTCCAAACCCTTCTGACTCCATTTTGTTTTCAGTCATATTCCCAAACCCTTCTCCGCAATCTACATATTTTGTCTTCTTTTTCCATCATCAACTTAACGAATCCTGGAACTCAAACACCACGAAAAAAATGGAATTTTTTATTGACAGTGTATCGAAAAAGGAAGTTGTGATAGAAAAACCAGAAGCAGTTGAAGTTGTGAGCTTATACCCAGAGTTGGTTAAGGATACTGCAATTATTACAATTTCTTCTGCAAATGGGTTTACATTGCCTGATTGCAGAGACGGATATAGGGGGGCGGGGCTGGGCTGGGCTGGACTGTAGCCCCCCTCAGGTCCAAGAATTTTTTTTAAGGTTTTTTTTTTTTTTTTTTTTTTGTTAAAAAATCAGTTTTTTATGTGTAAAATTTTTTTTCCACGTAGTAGTCCGGTTTAAAATTTTGTAGCCCGGTCGTGGATCCAATCTTGAATCCGTCCCTGCCTGATTGCCTCCTTTGCTTAATGGAATGGAAGTCTACACTTACTGATGAATTATTGGATCAGCCATATAGTGATGGATTTAAGCTTTACGCTTCTACCATTGTTAGGAGTTTTCATGTATTCTCCTTTGTGTTTTTACTAAATTATTTGGTGTTTTAAATTTAATTCATGATAGGGTTTATTTTCTTGCACGTTGTGATATGAGTGTTTGTGCAGTTGGAATGTTGTAATTTTGAAGAAATTTCAATGTAATGTGACGAAATAATTGCCTTTAATTAAAAATATTGTTTTTCTTCTGTGCGACTCAATGAAATTTCCATAACAAATGCTATGTGTGGGTGAGCCACATTATTTTGAAATAATGTATTTGGAAATAGTAGATTTATTTAGAATGTGTGGTTAAAAATTGAGAAAAAGTTTTGGATTTAAGTGTAATATTATTTTATTAAATAATGTGTGATTGAAATAATGTCAAATCACTGTTTAAAAATGTATTTTCTTGTTTATAAATGTAATAATGAGTAAAATATTATGATTTTTTTTCATAAAATTAAAATGTGATGTAGTTATAAAAAAAATAATGTGTATATATTTAGCCTCTTAGAAAATTAGGGTTATGCTTCCAAACTCTTCACATGTCCAAACCCATTAAATTTAAGAATACGAGTTTTCTGAGTGATTGAAAATGTCAATGTAAATATTGAAATCATATATGGCTTTTAGTTCAACAAGGAATAAAGTTAAGTGATTTATGATTATATTACGCTTGCAATTTTGAAGTCTACTTTTATTGTTTTGATCATGAGAGAACCTAGATTTACAAAAATAATCTAGACTATCGGAACCTTCATTATGAAGATTGGAAACACATAATCATATTACATGATATATTGGAGAGCCCATGGCTTTTCTTTTCCCCTATTAATAATTTTGTGAGTATGTTATGCTTATTGCTTTATGGCCCCACCTATTGAATTTATTTACTAATATCCTTAATCTTTAATTTATTCTTCGCATTTAATTCTGTAGATCACTTTTGTACCATCCTGCTCCCCAACAAATAGAAACCATCAACTTCACTATTAAACTATCTTGTGAACAGGTGAAATCCCATCTTCAATAAATTTGACACACTTGTTAGATAAATAATCGTGACCTTTTAATTTAAGTGAATCTAACGCTTAATATGCATTTCACTAAGATAATGGAAGAGTTTGTTATAACCATTTGAGATTCATAATAGTCATATAATGAGGGCCTCCAATGCCATTTTTTCCATTTTCTCAAATAAAAAAGGTTATGTTTGAGCCACATTTAAAAAAAAAAAAAAAAAAACATTCTTAAACAGTGATTTGATATCATTCCAACTACATATTCTTCAATAAAATAATATTACACGCAAATATAAACACTACTTAAAAATGTATTTTTAGGAATATAATGTGGCTCAAATAAGGGTAAAGTATACTGTTGATTTTGAATTCTATCCCATCGTGCAATCGCTATTCAAAAATGTATTCTTAGGAATATAATGTGGCTCAAATAAGGACAAAGTATACTGTTGGTTTTGAATTCTATCTCATCGTGCAATCGTTCCTATATTTAGTTTTGAATTTCATCCATGCAACGATCTTTCTACATCTCAGGGTTTGATATGGACGTACAATATCTATTCACGCAATCTATTAATTTTAAATAGGGACTATAATTTGTTACATGTCAAGTAACCACAAATAAGTTTGCATTGAAAGCTACTGTTCAGAACTAAAATCAGCTACTAATCAAATCCGATATTTGGATTAAAATATTTCAACAAAAAGAATTTGCCAGTTGTCGGATTGTGATAACGCATTTTACACGGAATGCTAAAACTTCAAATACATTCTCAGGTTGTCCTCTTTAAGGACTGTCTATCCTTGCCGTTAACACACTGATTGGAAAACTTTTTTGTTTTACCTTCACAAACAACAAAGAGTGAAATAATAATTGGATGACTCATATAGTCATTGTCAGAAATCATCCTAAAAACTTAATTAGGCCTTGGGAGTAATTTTTTAGCCCAAAAAATTGATTTTTTGACCGTTATTTCATTATTTCAGTTGTAATTTTTTATTTTTTTTTCACAGGTGACCTTCATTTTTCTTCTAACAGTCAATAAATCAATTCTTAAAATCACTATCGAATATACCCTTAATTAAATAGAAACCCATAGATCACCAGCAAAATCGATTGGAGATCGTATGGACAAGATTGGAGATCACCAAAAAATCGTACGTTTCCAGTTTATTTTCTTGAATTCAAACATTCCGATTGGAGATCGTACGGACAAGATTTGAGGCATGGGCATAGGATGGATGCCAGCTATCCTCTTTCATGTCGAAGAAGATGCTATTCAAATTCACGTAAATTAAGGAGGCAGCTTTCATATGTTTGTCATTGTCGGCCATTTTCCAAATTTGCTATATCTTCTAAAAGCAATAATAAAGTTAGTACAAGCCCACAGGGCATATCTCCAAGTGGTAAAAGAGGAGGATGGAGAAATCCAACTGTTTCGCGCGGATTAAGTTGCTAACAATTAAAAAGGATCAGACGATTGTGTAAGGGACGAAATCTCTTGAGACAAAGTCCCAAAAAAGGGTGTTCTTTTATTGACGATGAACTTTACAATTGGAAACGAAAAACAACGTGACTCCAAGGGGCGCAAGCACACGAGTTACAGAAAGAAAAGTGTTTAAGTCTAAAAGTTAAGGAAATGAAAATTAGATATTCTCTGTTCGAGAGTTTTGGATTCGGTCCTTTACTTCTGCGTCCTTTCTCCCTTTTATACCTCATAGACGATCTCTTTGTGATTAACTACCCTGAAAACTGTTTGATCGTCCTATAACTACCCACTTTCTTTGTAGTGGTCATTTTGTCATGAAACTGCCTCTTAACTGCTGCCATTATGTTTCATCGTTCAACCGCTTTCGATTGAATTCCTTGAGTCGTGGAACGTGATAAGGCTACTTTAACAACTGCCTTGATAACTGCATTCCTTGATAACCACGATGCGTTATATTTGTTGATACCTTGGGCGACTTGAAGGTTTGGGCGAGAGCGGAATAACAGCTCTGGGCGACCGTATGACACTCCATTCGTTCAGATTCTGGGCGACTCGCAAACTTGGGCGATGGCGTCACCGCATTCTTGGGCCCCTTATTTGGGCCTTCACCTTGATTCGTTCGATTGGACTTCGTTCTTTGGGCTATCCGATTTGGGAATCCTTTAATTGGGCTTTACTCCTTGGGCTGAATTTTTATGTGTCAACACCAGCTTTGTTTGAGGCTGCTGCGTCAAGGGTTCGAATCCTGAAATATGGATTTGGCTCTTGGGTAAGTGCAAGTGTACAAGTAGCCTTCCACCTTGTACCCTTGGAGGCATAACTTGCGATTTACTTTCCTCACGATGCTCCAGGGCAGGCGTGGTGAGGGACCCTTAAGGTTAGGGTTTAACCTTTTTTTTTAATAATAAAGTTAGTGCAAAACTAATAAAAGGATGATGCCACGGAATCACAGCTTTGGGGTGTGGCGGGTCCTCACCACAAAATTTTCGCTCACTCTTCTACTTGGTAACTAGTTAAGTTCGGATTATATAATGTTAGGTTCACAAACATCATGTCTTGTCAATGGCTACACTTCATCTTTCATTTCTTCATCGATAACTAACTCCATAAACATTGCAAGCAATTTCACCCGTCCTCAATGATCGAGATAAAAGTGTCTAATTTAGTCCTTAGTTTGATTTTGATTATTTTAGGTACTACTTGTTCACCTGTTCATGTTAACCACACATTCATGCACTCAAAAAGGAAACAAAACAATTTTCGAGAAATCACTTCTCAAAACATCTTTATCAAACAAGTAACTAAATTGAACTTCTTGATTGATTAATTAAAAAAAAAAAAAAAAACTAACTTCATTTTCTATCTTAATACTTTTCGGTAGTAGGATGTGTCTCGTGTGTAGTATGTAGTGACATGATTGAATAAAAATGTTATCATAACTTAATTCTCTGCCTCACTACTTTTAATTTTGTCGAATCTAGTATATTAAATAAGGCAACAAAATTATGTCCCTATTTGGCACAGTTTTTGAAAATTCATTCTCTTCCAAACGTATTTTCAATAATATATTCTCTCAATAAAATAATTTTACACGTGAAAATACACGATTTTTAAACGATCAAGAAAATATATTATAGGTAAATGTCTTATCATTTGATGTCCTCTAAAAAATACATTGATGACAGTCGGGAACGAAAATGTATAATGGCGGGGAAATGAGGTAAACGGAAGATGGATATTTTAATCCTATTTTTGATTAAATTTTTTTTTTTTACTTATTTTGTGTAATTATAAGCGATGTTCAATGTAGAATTTGAACTCCTAAAGAAAATAATTTTATTATTAATAAAAATATTTTTACAAACCAAGTACACACCTTTTACAATAATTAAAGGAAGCACTAATTAATTTTTCTCTCTCTATCCACTCGCTTAATTTATTTCACAACACTCGTATATGTGGGCCTTTCTCCATCTCTCTGTTTCTCTCACTTTCTTCACACGCACACATATACTTAGCCAACCCACATATATATACACTTCTATGGTGGTAGCTTCTTCTTTTACAAAATTCCATAATGTCGGTGATGGTGGCTGCCTTCAACTTTTAGAGAATTCATCCATAAAATCACACTAAATGCTTCCAGATTCTTCTAGCTATGGCTGCCACTATTTTCAGAATCTGTGAAGATGAAGAACCTACATAAATTTGGAATCTTCAGTCTATGTCGGCGATTATGGAAAACATATGGAAAGTCGATGATGATTTCTTAATTCTCCCATTCATCATCGACTTTTCATTTTTACCTTTTTCTTCTTCGTCTCGTCTAGTCGTGTCTCAAACTTGATGACTTTTGAAGCGTTTGATCCTTTATCCAACGTATCTGTGACTTTAAATATGTCTAGCTTTTTCTCACTCTCGTTTTATTCGAAAGTTGCATACTTGATACTTGCTTTCTCACGTCTGTCGGACTTTTTTATTTGTGATTGTATATCTACATGTACCTCGATTTCTTGTTGATTCTACCAATCCTCCGTACTTTGTGTTGCTCTAATAAACTCTTATTTATTACTTAGCATTTGTAAATCTTTAGTTTCTCCATGACTTCGTTGTGCTTCAATGATTTCATCTTGCAATTTGTCATCCATTTTCTTTAAATATAGTAAATCCACACTTTTCGGTGTCTCTCCACCATCTACGATATCTGTATTTCTTCGAACACTTCTTCTAATTCTAATAGTTCCTCCCTCTACGGAGTCCACCCTAAAGACTCTTTATGAAACACGATGTCCTCTTCTGAATCAATCCAATCATCTTCTCCTGAATCATCAATCTAATCATCTCCACAATCCACTTGCTCAGGCAGAACCACCACTGACGTCGATTCATCCTTTAAATTTAAATTAAATTTCTTTTCTCGAGCCCGATCAATTGTTGTTGTGATTGCCTTAGCATCCCATTCTTCTTCACTATTGTATTTTTCTTGCTTGTTGGATATTGCTATATTTCCTTCTGCTGGCTCATTTTTAAACCAACAATCTCTAGCGTAATGATCTCTTTTTCCATATACAAAACATGGGTAGCTTCCTTTAATCCCTCCTTCAAATTTACCTTCTTTTTAATTTGTTATAATTTTACTGACGAAATTGACATCTTCTTTTGTAGCTAAATAATGCTTCTTCATCTTCTTTCTTTATCGAGACTCATAACATTTGTTTGGTTGACACTTCTTGATCGGCCATAAAACTCTCAAGATTGACCAATAAAGGTTGTTCTGGACAACCTTGTATTGTAGCTTTAAAACTTCTAAATTCGAGTCTCTATCTATGTATAATTATTCTTCTCATTCGAGATTCCGAAATCTTACTTGAAGCGTCTAATCCAGAAATTTCACAACAGAGATGTTTAACTTTATTAAAGTATTGACTTACCATTAATTCCCCTTGAGTAATCGAGAGCAGCTCGTTCTCCAACAATTGCAACCTTAGGTCATTTTTCTTTAAGAGTAGTGAGGCTAAAGTGTCCCATGCTTCATCTGGTGTAGTCTTATCTCTTATATGCACCAACAATTCTTCTTCAATTGTTGGTTTTATAACGAATAAAGCCTTATCTGCTTTGATTATCCATTTCTTCATAGCTCCGACCTCCTCTGCGACATCACATCACTTCCGCCAATTACTTCCCACAAGTCTCGTCCTTAGAGATATGACTTCATGCAAATTTGTCATGTGGTATAATTATGATTATTAAACTTCTTTACTCCGCCTACCACTTGTAGGTCACTCATTGTGACTCGATTTACCTCATCTTAATTAAGCAAGTTTTATAAAACTTCACAAACTCTTTTTGTGCACGCTCTCGAGATTTTTTCGGCCGCCTAACACTGATACCACTTTGTTGAATTTGAATTCCATAATGTCGATGATGGTGGCTGCCTTCAACTTCTAGAGAATTCTTCCATAAAATCACACTAAATGCTTCCAGATTCTTCTAGCTACGACGGCCACTATTTCCAAAATCTGTGAAGATGAAGAACTCACATAAATCTGGAATCTTCCTTCTAAGTCGATGGTTATGGAAAACATATGGAAAGTTGATGATGATTTCTCAATCAAGGCGTCTTAAAATTTGTTTTGCTAATCGAATATTTGAACGACTCATTTGCCAAAAAAAAAAAAATTAAGTAAATGTTATAAGTATGTTTACGTGTAAGTTGAAGTTTCATTTTTAATTTTGACTAAGAAAATTTATTTTAAAAATTGGATTATCTAGTCAAAAGTTATTGGAAAATATGTAGATTATTTTGTTGCCCCTCTACCTTCATAAAAAGGGAACAAAATAAAAAGGACTATACACACACATATGCATACACAAGACTATGAATTCAATGGACGAAAGGAAAAAAACAGCAATTAAAAATTTTAAAATGCTACAACACATGAAAAAATCGAGATTCACACAATAAAGAGTTGGGGGATCCAAGAAGCTCTCGTAGCCCAATCGAGCAACACAAGGGTCTTCTCCAGGCTGATGTGCAGTGTTTTTCCAAGCTCACTGCTCTAGTTGTCCTATGTGGTATACATATGGCGTTAGTAATTTGATATATTAATTTGGAGATTTTTTATTATCTTATGCAATAAATCACTAATCGTCACTATTGCGTATTGTCGCACCTGTCCTACCCACCCGGGCCAATGGCCCACTCATCCTGATCCACGTGGCGTTCCTGCAGAGGTGGCACACATTGTCGAGGTGGGCTACATCCGAATTGCTTCGAGCCGAGGTCCATCCACCGAGGCTCCACGATTCGACGTACTCTGCCGAAGTCCAACTACCGAGCCCCATGACCCAAAGCATGGAACCTATTGAATTTGGCTGAGGTCCTCAGGTGGAAGTATTTGTCAAATGGTCGAAGTCCCGAAGCTGATGCACGAGCCTCTTAACCACAAGGAGCTTCCTCCACTGTCACTTCTCCTAAGAGATCGCCTGCTCAGAGATCTTATTCGAATGACTGATGGAACGTTTGTCACAAGCATAAAGGTGTGACAAGCATATAGGTCAAGTCTTGTCACTAGTATAAAGGACCTGTGCAAGCAATAAATGCGCCGTAAGCTAGCAAGTCAAGTCCCATGCCTAAGAATAGACGTTTGAACTAAGGAGATGAGGCCACGTGCCACTTCATCTAAGGGCTCCCATTTCATATGTATCACTATAAATACTCACATTGTGTAATGTCAAAGACTAATGCAAAAATCAATACTAAAGACCACATTACTCAACTCTCTCTCAGTTACTTGCAAGACACAAATCGAGTTTATACACTTTTACATATACATTTACGAGCACCGGTTGGTAATTATTGTACAATCGGATTACAAACAACCCGTCGGATTCCGAACGTCATCATCCCGCGTCATTGGGCTACTCCCACACCCCTTTAAACTGCTCGTTTTAGACCGTCCACGTGTCTTAGCGTGTTGGACATTCGCCCACGCAAGCGCGGGTGGGACCGGCATCCGTTGGCGCACTTTTTGGGGTCAACAGATTGGCGCCGTCTGTAGGAAACCATACCATAACCACGAGCAACCTTGTGGTAGAAGCTTACTGAAAAACATTTGGGCAACTCCCCTTGAAAAAGGATTTGTTCTTGAAAAAGAATAGGAGGAACCCCTATCACTTAGAGAAATCTAAATTTGATAAAAGAAAAATGAGTTCTAACGAAGATACTCCTCCAAGGAGGGTAAGAGAAAGCACGAATGTGCCTCCCCAGCCTGCTGCCCCAGCAGCTCGGCCGATGCTCCACCACCACCAAAGGAGAGGTGGGATGTGTGCGATAGCACGACTATCAAGAGAAATGGCTACCATGGCAGCCAACATGAGGGATATAGCCAACCAAAACTTGGCCATGAGGGAGCTCATGGCCCAAATGCAAGGCCAGGGAGGCTTCCCCATTCCTCCATATGCCCCCCACGGGCACTATCAGCAAGAGGATGAGGTCCAGAGTCACATGGCTGCCTCGCCAGACTATGGCCGAGGATAAAAGCCCATCCGAGAGGGAAGTGGGAGTCGACATTTCCTCCAACTACGCATCTGGTCGACCCACCGAGGTCCAAATGAGCCATGATAACTTTTCACCTCCGTATGAGCAAGACCCAAGACATAGGAGAGCAGGAAGTGTTTTTGACAGAATCAGCCCTGTCGAACCAAGGCCCAGTCAACAGCGGACTCAGCAGCCCTAGACGAGGCCACAGCCTCCACCTCCGATGCCCCAGCAGCCGAAGAGAAGGCATGAAAACGCCCCTCATGCTGTCCCGCCTAGAAGTAGGCCGCAAAGGAGGGAGGAAGAGGCTAGGAACCGGCCCGGACCTTCTAACCAACAACCGAAGTACGAGGCCGAAGACTACGATTCTGATGAGCAGCAGAGGTCCTGTGACTTGGACGATGATGATGAGAACCTGCCATTCTCAAGAGAACTAAGAAATGCCCAGGTCCCGAGCCACTATGTCATGCCAAAAATACCAAAGTATGATGTGAGAGGTGACCCAGAAAAGCACCTCAACGCTTAGAAAACTCACATGAGCCTGAGGGGCGCCACCCCAGCCGTAAAGTGCAGAGCATTCCATTTAACCCTCAGTGGAGCGGCTGAAATCTGGTATAGTAGGCTACCATCTAGGAGCATTCGAAGCTGGCCTGAGTTCAAAACTACCTTCTTGAAGAGGTTCGCAGTGAGCAAGGAAGGAGAGGCCCCGATCCAGCGTCTTCAAGATATGAGACAGGCGCATGGCGAGTCCTTGAAAAGCTTCCTATCTTGCTTCACCGACGAGATGACCTACTGTGTACAAGTCACCGATAGAGAAGCCGTATCTTCATTGAGAGGAGGCTTGAACATGAACACCCTATTCTGGAGGGATGTGCAGAATCAAGACCCCACCACCTATGACGCCCTACTAGAGATGATGAGAAGGGAGATAATCAATGAAGAATTAATCGAGTATAGGAACAGGGCAAGCAGAGGCCTCCCACCTCCTCAAAGACAGCGAGGTAGGGGACCGACCTCTTACCTCATGGACTACCAGATGAACCGAGCTGGAAATGAGAACTCCGACCAAGCCCTGGCCACCACAACTCTGAACGCGGTCCCAACCTTAGCATATGAGGATGTCAACCCAACTGCTGATCCACATCAGATGGAGGCTCGGAAGGGACCCCGTAGAGGAAGAGGCCGAGGTCGAGGTCGAGGTTTTGCACCTAGAAATAGGTCCAATCCAAACCTCCCTGGATACTGTTTGCACCACAGGTCCTACGGGCATGACACCGTGGATTGCAGGGACTATGTACACCGCTCCCGGCAGGAACCCGCCAGAGAAAGACATAACTTGCCCCAGGCGAACAGGCCCCGCCCAGGCAGGACAACCGACATGGGCGTGAGGCGGCTGCTCCTCGTCAAAGGGATATATCCCCAAGGCGAAGAGAGCAAGACACAGAGAGGCCCAGGGAAGGGCGTAGACACCGAAGAAATAGGCAAGCTCAAGATGAGGCCCCTATCCACGAGATAGATACCATATTTGGAGGCCCTTATGTTGGCGGTGAAACACGGAACGCCAAAAGAAATTATGCTAGGGAG
Organism: Olea europaea var. sylvestris; assembly: GCF_002742605.1. Classification (NCBI taxonomy): domain Eukaryota; kingdom Viridiplantae; phylum Streptophyta; class Magnoliopsida; order Lamiales; family Oleaceae; genus Olea; species Olea europaea. The sequence continues at coordinate 40,187 of NW_019249680.1, forward strand.
GCTAAGCACCCCCTCTGATGAGCTACATTGTGGACAGTAGCTCTCGAAGAAACCAAGTACCACCAATTGTCTTCACCCAGGAAGACGCCGAAGGAGTTCATCACCCCCACTGCGATGCGCTGGTGGTGAGGGTTGTCATAGCCGAAATGGGCTCAAACGAATGCTAATCGACAACGGCAGCTCCGTCAACATCCTATTCGGGTTCGCCTTTGACAAGATGATATTGGACCATCAGTTGACGCCCACCACCACTCCATTGTACGGATTTACCGGAGATAGCATCACTCCGAGAGGAAAGATAACACTGGCAGTGGAGATGGGAGAATCTCCCCAACCTACGATGAACTTCATGGAATTCCTCGTAGTTGACAGCCGGTCGGCTTACCACGGAGTCTTGGGCAGACTGGCCCTAAGGAATTGGGAGTAGTCACCTCCATCCACCACCTATGCATGAAATTCCCAACAGAAAATGGGGTGGCAACGGTGAGAGGCTACCAGAGAGGTTCGAGAGAGTGCTATCTGAGCTCCATTAAAAAGGTAGAGCCCCGGGACGTCCACGTGATCATGGCGGATGTCCCAAGCGACGCTCCCACTGATCAGGAAGATGTTGATATGATTGACACACCGCTTATTCAGGAGGTGCTGATCGTTGATGAGATCGACCCTCGCATAATGGAACATGAGCCTCAAGCATTCCCTGTAGAGGAACTTGAGAGCTTCTTAGCCGACCCCCGAGATCCGTCCAAGGTGTTGAAAGTAAGAAGAGGCCTATCCAGCATTTTGAGAGAAAAGATTAAGGACTTCCTAGGTAAGAACCTTGACGTCTTTGCTTGGAGGCATGAGGACATGGTGGGCATAGACCCCAAGATCAGCTGCCACCACTTGAAAATTGATCCTAATGTTGCCCCGCATAGACGAAAAAGGAGAGCCCTCAACCCTGAGAGGTATGAGGTCCTAAAGGAAGAGGTTCAGAAGGTCATCCAAAATGGCTTCATCAGGGTGGCCACCTATCCGAGGTGGGTCTCCAACCCGGTCTTGGTTAAGAAACACAATGGCAGATGGAGGGTATGCATCGACTTTACCAACCTTAATAGAGCTTGCCCGAAAGACAACTTTCCACTTCCAAGGATTGACCAATTGGTGGACTCCACAGCTGGGCACGAGTTGTTGAGTTTCATGGATGCATACTCCGGCTACAACCAGATCCCCATGCACCCGGCCGATGAAGAGCACACCTCTTTCATCACGGACCGAGGTCTCTATTGCTACAGAATGATGCCTTTCGGGTTGAAAAACGCCGGAGCAACCTACCAAAGACTCGTGAACAAAATGTTTACCGACCTCATTGGCAAGACAATGGAGGTCTACATGGATGACATGCTGGTGAAGAGCTTAGAAGCAGAGAACCACATAGCGCACCTCAACGACACCTTCCAAATCTTGAGAAGGTACAAGATGAGGCTCAACCCCTTGAAATGTGCCTTTGGGGTGGCTTCCGGCAAGTTCTTGGGATACATGGTCAACCAGCGAGGAATTGAAGCAAATCCCGAGAAGATTGAGGCTCTATGCCAGATGAGATCCCCTCAAAAGCCAAAGGAGGTGCAAAGCTTAACTGGACGAGTGGCAGCACTTAGTCGCTTCGTCTCCAAAGCGACTGACAAGTGCCCCCCTTTTTTCAAAGTGCTCAAGGCTGGGAAGAAATTCCAATGGACTGAGGAATGTGAAGAGGCCTTCCAAGGACTGAAAAGGCATTTGGGGCAGGCCCCCCCTCCTCTCCAAGCCGAAGCCCGGTAACATCTTGCAACCATATCTTGCCGTTTCCAATGACGCCATCAGTTTGGTGCTGATTCGAGAAGAAGGGTCCACCTAACTTCCCGTCTACTATACGAGTAAAGCGCTCCTATCGCCGGAGACCCGATACCCCGATATGGAGAAGCTTGCTTTGGCCTTAATCACGGCCTCTAGGAAGTTGAGACCCTACTTCCAAGCTCATACCATCCATGTACTCACAAAGTTTCCCCTAAGGCAAGTTCTCCAAAGGCCCGATGCCTCGGGAAGATTGTTGAAATGGGCAGTAGAACTAAGTGAATTTGACCTTATGTTCAAAGTTAGGGCAGCCACCAAAGGGCAAGCTTTAGCTGACTTTATTGCTGAATTCGCCAACCTACCCGAGGTGGATGAAATCATGGAATCCGTCGAACCCCCCACGTGGAGCCTCTTCGTTGATGGCTCAGCTGGGGAAGTCGGCTCAGGTGCCGGGATTGTCCTCATCAGCCCCGAGGGTTACAAACTCACCTCGACCGCGAGGTTCAAATTCAAAGCCACCAACAATGTTGCAGAGTATGAAGCACTCCTTGCAGGCCTTAGACTGGCCAAAGAAATGCAAGTAAAGAAGCTACTCGTTAGTAGTGACTCCCAGCTGGTTGTTAGCAAAGTCAATGGTAACTTCTCAGCCAAAGACAAAACGATGGCCTCTTATCTGAAAATGGTGATGAACCTCATCCCATCCTTTGAGAAGTTCGAGTTAACCCAGATTCCCCGCATCGAAAACGCTCATGCGGATGCACTCTCGAAGCTAGCTAGTAGCAAAGACTCAGAGCTACTCACTGTAGTGCCTATCGAGCACCTCCTCCTGCCTTCTACCGAGGCCCCTAATGTCATGTGGGTCGGTGGAACTCCCATCTGGATGCAACCAATCATAGCATATCTGAAAAATCAGGCGCTGCCCACCAACAAGAATGACGCTTATAAGCTGAGAAGGAGGTCAACCCACTTCCTTTTCATTGATGATATCCTCTACAAGAGAAGTTTCTCCTCTCCACTATTACGATGCGTCGGAGGAGAAGAGGCTACCTACATACTAAGAGAAGTCCACGAGGGAGTGTGCGGCAACCACTCTGGAGGCCTATCTCTGGCATAAAAAATACTGACGCAAGGATACTACTGGCCAACCCTGAAATGGGATGCCCTCGAATTTGTGCGAAAATGTAATAAGTGCCAACGATTTTCTCCCGTTCAAAGGCGACCATCACAGGATTTGACTGCAGTCTCTAGCCCCTGGCCTTTCTTAAAGTGGGGTGTGAACCTCATAGGCCCTCTACCTAAGGGTAGAGGAGGTGCAAGTTTTGCAATAGTGGCCATTGATTACTTCACAAAGTGGGTCGAAGCTGAACCACTGGCAAAAATCACAGAAGTAAACACCTCCAAGTTCCTATGGAAAAATATTATTTGCCGGTTCGGAATTTCCTACTCGATCGTCTCAGACAATGGCAGGCAATTCGATAACAAGAAGGTTAGAGAACTGTGTGAAGACCTTGGCATAAAGAAGCACTTCTCTACACCTCACCACCCACAAGCTAATGGCCAAGTTGAAGCCGTAAACAAGACAATCAAGCATGTCCTGAAAAGGAAGCTTGATGTATCCAAGGGAGCTTGGGTTGATGAGCTGCCCCAAGTACTTTGGGCAATCCGAACTACCACCAGGACCCCAACTGGGGAGACCCCTTTTCTCATGGCTTTTGGAACTGAGGCAATGAGCCCCGTAGAGGTCGGACTCCCATCTCCACGTCGTCTGCACTTCAGCGAAGTGACCAACAACGAGCTCCGGAGGCTCGACCTCTATTTTATTGAGGAGAGAAGGGATGACTCCCAGCTCAGACTAGGCACCTATCAAAGAAAGATGACAAGGTACTTCAACTCAAAGTCAAGAAGAAGTCGTTCCGAATCAACGATCTTGTGCTCAGGAGGGTCTTCCCATCTTCAAAAGAACCTGGCTCTGGTTCCCTGGGGCCGAACTGGGAAGGTCCATACAAGATCAGAGGAGAAATCCGACCTGGAACCTGCTGGATTGAAGACATGGACGACAAGGCACAACCCCGCCCATGGAACATTGAACACCTCAGAATCTTTTATCAATGAATTGTATCATGCTGGATGACTTTCCCAGCCTTTGTAATATTTCTATGGCTCAATAAAATGCATTGATTAAAAATCGTGTCATACTGCATCGTCGCCTCGGAGGAGAGGCTCGAGACCCACATGCGGGCCACCTCGCTTGAACTCCGAGGCGCTAGCACTTGCCTCCCCTTGGCCTTGTTGAATGCCAAGGAGAGAAGCCTCAACATGACTGCACCATCCACCATGTCTGGGATGCGTCGTCACCTCGGAGGAGAGGCTCGGGATCTACCTCTGGGCCACCTTGCTTGAACTCCGAGGCGCTTGCCCATGCCTCCCCTTGGCCTTGCTGAACGCCAAGGAGAGAAGCCTCAACATGGCTGCACCATTCACCATGTCTGGGATGCGTCGTCACCTCGGAGGAGAGGCTTAAGACCCACCTCTAGGCCACCTCGCTTGAACTCCGAGGCTCTTGCACATGCCTCCCCTTGGCCTTGCTGAACGCCAAGGAGAGACGCCTCAACATGGCTGCACCATCCACCATGTCTGGCATGCGTCGTCACCTCAGAGGAGAGGCTTGGGACCCACCTCTGGGCCACCTCGCTTGAACTCCGGTGCTAGCACATGCCTCCCTTTGGCCGTGCTGAACGCCAAGGGGAGAAGTCACAACCACTACAGTCCGGGGCTCACACTGTTCATTTCCTTAAGTTATGTTAATGTGCTTCAGTCCGAGGTTCGTACAGTTCGTCTTCCTTGGTCATATTAATGTGCTTAAGTCCGAGGTTCGCACTGTTTATCTCCTTAAGTTATGATAATGTGCTTAAGTCTGAGGCTCACAAAGTTCATCTCCTTAAGTCATGTTATTTTGCTTAAGACTGAGGTTCGTACAGTTCAGTCACTCAAGTTATGATCATTTATTTCAGTCCGAAGCTCACAAAGTTTCCATCAAGTTCCAGTAAATTTGTTTAACGAGGTATAAAAACTTTAACAAAAAGCAACAATGAAAGAAGAAAGATATTATATTGATATTTCAAAGGTTACAAAGGAGGGCCTCTGGCCATTACATCCAAATTACTGAAAAATAAAACCTAGTCTAGGCCTGGCTAGATGATGGAGGCGCCTCGGCATTAGGGGCTTCGGCAACTTGGGCATCAGTAGTTGTTTCTCTGCTTCAGCACTTGGGGCTTCGGCATCAACTTCTTCATCACCCTGGACCTCCTCAGCTGGGGTCTGAGGTACCTCATCCAAAAATTCAGACCTAAGTTGAGCCAGGTCCAAATTGAGATACAACTCCTCTGCCCTCTCTAGCACTTCGATATAGGCGAAGTTCCTCTAGTACGAGCTGAAGCTTTTATACTCCTCTGTAGTGTGGAAATTGGCAATGTATTCCTTCACCGCCTCTTCCCTTGCAGTTCGGGCCTCTTCTCTGGCAACCGAGGCGTCGTTCATGTACCACTTCGCCTGGCCTTCGAGCACCGGCCAAGGAGAGATTCACCTTCTCAAGAGCCTCAGCAGTCACCTTTTGGTGCTCATTGGAGACCTCCACCTTCTTTGTCAAGGAGGCCACCTCGCACTGTGACTCATATACTTCCTCTTCAGGGCCTCAATTTGGGCCAAAGCAGACTCAAGCTTCGCCGCCTCTTCAACTCTCTGGGCTTTGGCTTCTTCGGCCTCGGCCTTAGCAGCTTTAACCTCCTCTGCAAGGGAGGCAACCTTCCCCTCCGAGGTGTGGGTCCTTGTCTGGAATTCGCTCAAGGCCTCCCTGCATTCGAGCGCGAGGCCAAAGGTCCGGGCGCTTTGGCTCACCAGTGCCCTCGTCAAGTCGGTGGCATCACAAGACGAGGCATGCAGCTGCCACTTCTCTTTCCAGAACTTGTAAAAGCTCTCGGTGGCACTTCTGATTTCCTCAGGGAGAGCCTCCACCAAGGCTGGGGCCAGCTCCTCCTCCTTCCCAGTTAGGAAGTTTGGAGACTTCCCCTTCTCCCGAACCGGCTTCTTCTTTGCTGCCTCCTCTTAGGCGGCTTCTGCTGCTCGCTTTGCGGCCTCTACCCTAGCCTCTTCAGCCTCTACCTCTCTTACCATCTCCATTTTGATGGCTTTGGAGGCTGCAGCAAGAAGCTTCGGCTCCCCAGTCTGTTCGGCCCTATGGGACACTGAGGTCCCAAACTTGCCAGCTGAGCTGGAGATGTGCACCAGCTTCCTCTTCTTAGTTTCCTCATAGACTTTCTCCTTGCCCCAAGGCTCCTTAGACTTCTCTGGCCTTTGAGTAGTTGCCTCCTCCGAAGCCCTAGGAATGCAGTCCTTGGACAGGCACTCAACCCTGCCTCGGACTTCTTTTGCCCCGCTGGACCCAGGCTTCAGGGGCCTCGCCTTCGCAGTAGAAGTGGCCTTCAAGATAGAGGCCATGTTTGGAGCTGGGTACTCCCTCTTCTTGAGTTTATCTGCACAATAGGTCAGATCAGCATCAGTATAAGAAACAATAAGAATAAAAACAAGGGATGAAGTGTTGGGGCCTCATACCTCTGGATGCCATCAGCTTGAAGTCCAAAAAGTATCTGCTCCTATCAATTAGGTGATCGAAGTGGCGAAGCTTCAGAGGCCTCTTGTAAATGTCCTCTATCACCTCGAATTCCTCCCTGCTGAGCTCGAACCTCGTACTACTATCTGCAAAGGAACCCCCAACAGTTAGACGAATTCATTTTCTAGACTTCAAAAGACAAGCATAGGTCGGGAGACTCACGAGCTTCGTAGTACTGGGTCGGCACTGTGCATGACAGGGCTTTGTCACCCTCCACTGCCTGCCATTTACCTCGCACCCAGAACCAGGACTCCTTCCACCCCTTGATAGAGGAAGGAAGTCCCACCACAAAGGGTGCTTGAGCTCTCCAAGGCGTGAGGTAGTACCACCCCCTTGACTCCTTCCCAATTACTCGGGGCTGGAACAGGGTCATGAACACATGAAGAGGCATGTCCTCCCCAAGTGACACTTCCTTCCACAGGAAGTACGAGCCGACCAGCTGGCTCCATCCATTCGGCAGAACCTGGGTCGGCGACAGCATGAATTTCTTAAGCACCGCCCTAAAGAAGGGGTGCAGAGGAAGACGCATACCTGCCTTGAACATGTATTCACTCACGGCCACGCAGCCGGGCCTCGGATAGCAGGCCTGCTCATTCGGCTCGGGGATTAACATTTCTATGAAGTGAGGTACACTGTACCTCTCCCTACGTTCCCCCAACCTCTTCCCCATCATATTCGAGGGCACTCTAGAAGCCCCCCACTCCTGGGTATAATCTACAGCCTCCTCGGCCATGGCATACCTATCCACTTCGGACATCCCCCCATGACCGACCCCATAGTCTAAAGACGCCACTGTAACAAGCTCCCTACCCGAAGTGGACTCCATTTTGTCAGTACAAAGACAGTAACAAGGGTTTTTTATGCAAACAATACCTAAAGGAGTTCGACACAAATGGAGACTGGCCGGAATTTAATATCACAGACAACCTCGACGCCGGAAAATTAGAGATTTGAGAGAGTTTCAAAGTGCTCAAAAATCCTGAAAACTGGGATTTTCTCGCCTTTTATAAAGGTCCAAGACGAACCCCAGCCGTCAGATCAAATCTCAGTCAATCCGAGCCCTCCATTTCAGATCCAATCCGAGGCGTTGAATTCAAACAGTTTTTAAATCCTACGCCTCAGATTTATGCGTGCCTCCCACGCACCTCTCCAACGCGTCTGCTTCTAGAAGCGCCAGCTGCCTTCATAATTGCATTTTTAATTTGACGGCAGCAGAGCCTTGGAAGTCGTAACGATTCAACCACCTTTCCTCGAAAACAAGCACAAAACATCAAATCATTGGCACAGCAACCAACGCACAATCATTACCATTGGACCTCGGCAAGCCTTGCATGTTTGGTTCCTCAACCACCTCGGCTTCCTCCTCGCGCATTCAGCATCAAAGCCTCGCAGGTTCGGTTTCCTCAACCACCTCGGCTTCTCTCCTCACCATTCAGCATCAAAGCCTCGCACGTTCAATTTCTGAACCACCTCGGCTTCCTCCTCGCCATTCAGCAATCAAGCCTCGCAAGTGCGATTTCTCAACCACCTCAGCTTCATCACATTTCAGCCTTCACAAGCCTCGCAGGTTCGGTTTATTCAACCACCTCGGTTTCTTCATCATTCATCCACGGCAACACTTCTCAAACCCCAACCATGATATAAATATCTATACTTGGACTTAGGGGACTATTATTTGGGGTTCAAAAATTCTTTCAACTTTTACTCCATTAAAGCCCACGCATTACATTAATGATTATACTTGGACTTGGGGGACTATTGTTGCGTATTGTTGCACCTGTCCTATCCACCCGGGCCAATGGCCCACTCATCCTGATCCACGTGGCGTTCCTGCCGAGGTGGCACACATTGCTGAGGTGGGCTACATCCGAACTGCTTCGAGCCGAGGTCCATCCACATAGGCTCCACGATCCGACGTACTCTGCCGAAGTCCAACTACCGGGCCCCATGACCCAAAGCATGGAACCTGTTGAATTTGGCTGAGGTCCTTAGGTGGAAGTATTTGTCAAATGGTCGAAGTCTCGAAGCTGATGCACGAGCCTCTTAACCACAAGGAGCTTCCTCCACTGTCACTTTTCCCAAGAGATCGCCTGCTCAGAGATCTTATTCGAATGACTGATGGAACGTTTGTCACAATCATAAAGGTGTGACAAGCATATAGGTCAAGTCTTGTCACTAGTATAAAGGACCTGTGCAAGCAATAAATGCGCCGTAAGCTAGCAAGTCAAGTCCCATGCCTAAGAACAGACGTTTGAACTAAGGAGATGAGGCCACGTGCCACTTCATCCAAGGGCTCCCATTTCATATGTATCACTATAAATACTCACATTGTGTAATGTCAAAGACTAATGCAAGAATCAATACTAAAGACCACATTACTCAACTCTCTCTCAGTTACTTGCAAGACACAAATCGAGTTTATACACTTTTACATATACATTTACAAGCACCGGTTGGTAATTATTGTACAATCGGATTACAAACAACTCGTCGGATTCCAAACGTCACCGTCCCGCGTCGTTGGGCTACTCCCACGCCCTTTTAAACAGTTCGTTTTAGACCGTCCACGTGTCTTAGCGTGTTGGACATTCGCCCACGCAAGCGCGGTTGGGACCGGCATCTGTTGGAACACTTTTTGGGGTCAACAGTCACATATATGTTACGTAGAGCGACTAAAATAATAAGTGACTGCAAATAGCATTATTTTTTTCAAGTTCATTTCCCTCTGGCTTTAACCATTTTTTAATTAATTATCCAAGAACATGTCACCAAATTTTAAATTCGTGTCAAGCAAAGTCAGTTTTGGCCTAAGGCCACCAAGGCAACAACCTTTGGCCTCAACATAGGCTTCAAAAAAATAAAAATAAAGAAATAAAAAATAATAAAATCAAAGTCCAAAATTACTATATTTTGTACAAAATTTATGAAATTCTTTTATTAAATATTTGCTTGAAGATGTAATAGCGCAAATAAAAGAAAGGTTGTCCCACTATCCACCCAAGTTTTTTTTTTTTTTTTTTTGTAATTATTCAAAGTTATTTTTTTTTTACTTTGTAGATTTGATTGCTTCTTTTGAATTTTCACTTCTTTTTAATATAGAAATTTTAGGTATTAAATGATAGTCACCATTCAAATTATGGTTAGGCAAATCTCCCGAACCGAACCGAACTAAACCGAACCCGACGGTTCTTGTCAAATTAAATACCTGAACGGGTATCTAAATTGAGAACCGACAGGTACGGTTCGGTTCTCGGTTCTAGACCAAGAACCGAAAAATATAATAAGAATCGAATTTTTCTAATTTTTTTTTATTGAGTAAATCAAATTATTTTAATTTTAATTTTTTCTAAACAATTTTTAAATCCAAATTTTTGGCACAATAATTTGTTTCATTTCTAATTTTTTTAATTTTTGGCCCAATTACCTATTTTATTGTTTCATTTCTTAGTCCAACAAGATCCAATCCACTAAATAACCCTAAACACCTATACTAAAGTGCATAATGTTGTCTCGACTCTCGCATTCACTCTCGCAACCTTGCTAACATTTCAAAACCTATACAATCGTCGGTCGACGCTGTGACCTCCACCGACCGTAACGATCATTTGAATAAGGTAGCCTACTAGTCTCTGACATTCAAAACCATTGGATGTATCATTAGTTGTATTTATATAATGTTGTTATAAATGTCAAATAATTTAATTATAGTACAGAATCGAACGAAACCGAACCAAATCGAGCCGAACTGAACTGAACCCGAACGATTCCATAATTATATTTTAAATATGTTTAAAATACTAGCTCCCAAAATTAAATCCCAAACTAGAATTTGTAACTGATGTAAATTTAAATTGTCTCATTCTAGTCCCAAATAGAGTTTAGTTATAAAAAAAAAAGAAAAAAGAAGAAGAAGTATGATGAATGTACATTGCATGCCGATTTGAATACAGAAAATATTACTACGTTGTAAACACAAATGCTGAACCATATTAATCTTCTAAAGCGATCGATACACATATTATTTAACAAAATATTGTCAAGATTATCGCTATATCACTAGGTATGTTTTAATATAATTTAGAGATTTTGGACGTGGTATATGAAAGGACGCTAATTTTGGTATTTTGGATGTGGAATATGAAATGACACTAATTTAGGGATTTTGTTACTTAATTTGACATAATAAGGACATGTTTGTTGGATCAATCCTAGTTAGGTAATGAATATCTGATTATTTGATTACTTTTTCACATTCCTTTTTACCATATAAAAAACAATATTTATGGTTAAAAAATGTTGAAATCACGACTATTTATTAAAAAGTAGGTGTGTGACATAAGTTTCTCTTGATGCTAAAGAGATTACAACGCTGATAAAAAAAATTTAGGGAAAATTTCATAAGTAAGAGTTTAAGTATGACATATTTCAAAATTAAGAAAACAAGTTTTAAACTTCAAAAATCATTTTTTCATTAAATTTGATTTATGATTTAATTAATTAAGTATTTTATTAATTAAATATATTTAAGTGACATATCTATACAATTTGATCACAAATTAACAATTTAATTAGTTACTTATTATTTTTTTGTCACGAATCAAAAATTTAATGTCACAAATTATTGTACGATTACAATTCAAAAATTTTGTAAGTCACGGTTTGTTCATAGATCACAAATAAAAAAATTAATTAGTCATCGATTAATTTGTAGTCACAACTTATCAAATTATTGATCATAACTTATTTTTTTGTCACAAATTAAAAATTTTATAGGTCTCATATTATTTTTAATCATGAATAAAAAAATTTATAGGTCACAGATCACAAATATTATAGGTCACAACTTATTAGATAGTCACAAATTATGAATTTTTTAAGCCACACATTATTTGTTAGTCACAATTTTCTTTTTCATTGGTTACGGATTAACCAATTCACTAGTCACAATCAACCAAATAATATGTGACCATCACTAACACTTATAACCACCAATTCAACGCTGCCTCTAGCAGTAGCAGCACCACAATTATCGCCAAAACCACCACAACATTGATCACAACTTTCAATCAACCAATAAAATCGTCACAAACAACCACACCCCATCACACCACCAACCACCAGCGACGCTGCCCACAGCCATCACTGCAAGCGCTACATGGACAGAGGCGTTGAGGTACTGCACACTGGCCTCTACAACCACTGAACTGCAACGGTCAGATCCACCACCACGGCCACCACTATAAAGCCGTCACCATACAAAACACCACCCAAAGCCGCCACCTCACAAACACCATTACCACCACCACACAAAACACCACAACCACCACCACAAAATCTCCACCATACAAAACACCATCAACACACCTAATTTCAGAACCAAAACCAGTGGCTGTGCCACCACCATCACCCAAACACCACCAAAATCATCGCCCAACCACTAACAAAATCAATGCCGCCACCACCACCACAACCACCAACAAACTCTCAGATATGGCGTTCTAAATATTTATTTAACTAATTTTCGACAAGGGTTCTGACAAGAATGGGGTCGACACTGCTGTTAGATTTGGGAACGAAGATGGCGATCCCAGTGTGCGCAGCTATTAGTATAGTGTTTTACCTCGTGCAATGGTTCCTTCTTTCCATTGTGAATGTCTCGCTAGAACACGCGGGGGTTGTGTCTTTGGGAAGCAAAAACGGCAAGGATAGTTGATTGAGGAGAGGAAGGCAACAACGCAACTTCCTACTGTAGCGGCCGACTATGGGCAATGTTGGTGCGAGGCATCTTCATAGCGGAAGTATAGGCTGTGGCGAAAAGGCTGCATCGTCACAGAAGGAGAGAGAGAGAGAGAGAGAGAGAGAGAGAGAGAGGTAGTGGGTAGTGACGGCTGGGTAGTGGGTAAGGTTTTCATTTTTCTGGTAATTAGTTTATTTAATTAATTAATAAAAACAATCTGATTTTTGAAATATCAAACTTTCAACCTAATTTAGGAATTTTGAATAATTAAAGTATGATTTTATGTAATTTCCACAAAAATTTTGTTAGGGGCCTCATAAGCTGTCAAGAGCATGTCGATGACCTGTCCAGCTAGCTTCATTGCCATCCTGGCAGTGGCGATGCGGGGTGGTGTAATCGGTGGTTCTAGTGTTTACAAATTCACCCATAACACCAACCTTTATTCTTCTTGAATCTCCCTTTCTTAAATAAAGATATATGGTACAAAATTGTTAAATTTTTTATTCGGGGGATACTCTAGTGGAATATTGCTCTGATCCATTAATTTTGTTTTTCTTTTCTTTTCCTGAGATATAGGAACCCTTTTGAGATAGAGACATATACATACACGTATACACTGATATATACATGAGTGTAAGTGTGTGTATGTGTCTTGTGTAGAGGGACATTGAAACGTGAAAAAGGATTATAATAGACTTTCCCTTTGCATTTTGCTTTGGATCTCGCTAAACTTTGGACAATAGGTATATGAATTTCTCTTCATTTCGCTTTTTATTTTTTTATTTTTTTATCTTTTTTTCTCTTGCAGAAAAAAGGAAACCGATGTTTGACATCATAGCAAAATGCAGGATAAAATTCAATGTGTTATTACATAATGCATATTACTGACTTACCGCAGTGTTTTGATTTTTGCTGCCGAGAATTGATGAATGAATTGCATGTCAAGAGTTCACAGAACTTTAATTTTCTCCAATAAAGATGGTTTGAGCAAAGAAAATGCCGTCAAATCCATTATTCGAGAGCTTAAAGGAAAGAATGTCTTAGATAACAAGCAAAAGAAAGTATCCGGGGTAAAATGCGTGTGACGTCATACGAAATCACACATTGCTACCGAGGGGTCATTGCCATCCAAATCGGCATTTATACAAGAAAGCCCGTGGGAAAATTTGTCTTTCGAGTTGCTTCTCGATATTTTCAGTAGAGTGGAGGAAAACGAGACCACATTGTTGAAAATATGGAGCCTAAGTTATAGGCTTCACAAATTTCTCATGTGTCAGGCAAAAATTTCCAAATAGTGGCAGACACATATGGCAGCAAATGTTGAAAACTTTGCATGCATGGTAAGCAATTGTTGACAAAGCAATGTGGATGGAAAAGGTTTCAAACCATGCAGTTGCCACCGAAAATTTTTTGGAAGAAATTCGTTGCCATGCAAACCAACTTTGTGGAAAATGTTGGATTTGCATTAATGAGGAAGGTGAAAAATTTCCTATAAATTGGAGGCCAAAGCAAAGGAAGAAATGTGCCAAAGTGAGAGCAAAAACAAGTGCAAAAGTGTTGAGTGAAAACACGAGAGATAGTGAGCAAGCACAAAGTGAGAAGCAGTTAGGCTTTCGTTTGTGCAGAAAATTAACGAGAGAAAAATAGAGAGATTGTCTTTGCGTAGGCAAATAAAATACAGAGAGTGTATTTGTTGTACTCCTTTTATTCTCTTGTTGATATAGTAAAAGAATTGGTGTGGGTTTGTGGACGTAGGCACAATTGCCGAACCACGTAAATTCTTGTGTCACTTGCACTTATTATTTTTCTACATTTATTTCTTCTCAGTTTAAATTATTCTGCGTCCCACTGATCCTGGCGGAATTAGTAGCGGTCTAATTTCCCAACAACTGGTATCAGAGCTCCAGAATTTAAGTGGGAGGAATGGCAACAGACGAGAAGATATCCAAAATCGATAAGTTTGATGGTACAAACTTTGGATTTTGGAAGATGCAAATGGAGGACTATTTGTACCAAAAGGACCTGTATAAACCACTTCACGAAAAGCCGGAGGACATGACCAACGACGAGTGGGAATTACTTGACCGAAAGGCTCTTGGCGCAATAAGACTGACATTGTCAAAGTCAGTCGCTTTTAACATAAAAAATGAGAAGACGACGGCATCTCTCATGGCGGCCCTATCTAGCATGTATGAACAACCATCTGCAGCAAACAAAGTCCATTTAATCAAAAAGCTATTTACTATGAAAATGGCGGAAGGCGAAAGATTTGGAGAACATCTAAATGTGTTCAATGAAGTGACGGACCAGTTAAATACCCTTGTGACGTAGTCGGCAAAGGCGAAGTACAGATCAAGCTTAATGGATCTGTATGGAAATTGAAGGATGTCAGACACATTCCAGACTTGAGGAAGAACTTGATATCTGTGGGCCAACTATCAAATGAGGGTTATATCACAACCTTCAACGGCGATATTTGGAAGGTTTCTAGGGGTGCAATGATCATAGCACGAGGCAAGAAAAGTGGTACTCTTTACACCACGACGAGTGCTTGCGGAATAATTACAGTTGGTGATTCGAATGACGATCCGAATCTATGGCACTAGAGACTGGGGCATATGAGTCAAAAAGGACTCAAGTACATGCATGATAAAGGGAAACTACCAGGACTTCAATCTATTGATGCAGACCTATGTGAGAGTTGCATCTTCGGGAAGCAGAAGCGGGTGAGTTTCAACAAGTGTGGCAGAACTTCGAAGCAGGAAAAGCTACAGTTAGTCCACACGGATGTCTGGGGACTAGCTGCAGTTCCATCTATTGGCGGAAAGTCTTATTTTGTGACTTTCATCGATGATCACTCCAGAAAAGTATGGGTCTACTTCTTGAGACACAAATCTGAAGTGTTCGAGATGTTCAAGAAGTGGAAAGCCATGGTGGAGAATGAAACAGGTTTGCAAGTAAAGAAATTGAGATCAGATAATGGCGGAGAGTACGAACATGCTGATTTCAAAAAATTTTGTTACCAGAGTGGTATCAAACTGGAAAGGACATTGCCAGGAACACCGCAACAAAATGGTGTGTCCGAACGAATGAACCGGACGTTGACGGAGAGAGCCAGAAGCATGCGGTTACATGCTGGTTTGCCTAAACAATTTTGGGCTGAAGCTATCAACACAGCAGCATACTTAATCAATCGCGGGCCATCAGTGCCTTTGGAGTACAGGATACCGGAGGAAGTATGGAGCAGAAAAGAAATAAAACTTTCTCATTTGAAAGTTTTTGGCTGTGTCGCATATGTACATATTAGTGATCAAGCTAGGGGTAAGCTTGACCCCAAATCACTAAAGTGTACCTTCATTGGATATGGTGGAGATGAGTTCGGGTATCGCTTTTGGGATGATCAGAACAAAAAGGTCATTAGAAGTCGGGATGTCATATTCAATGAAAGGGTGATGTACAAAGATAAAGATACAACGCAGTCCAGTGACATACATGATAATCCAACATATGTTGAGTTGGATGATACTTCAAGTAGTAGTATGTCAAAGCAGACAGATGAGAGTCCTCAGCCAGAGGAAGCAGTTGCGGAGACTCCAACTCCTATTCCCAGAAGATCTTCCCGGCCACATGTTCCAAACAGAAAGTACATAAATTATTTGTTACTTACTGATGCCGGTGAACCTGAATGCTATGATGAGGTATGTCAGGGAGAGGATGCGATTAAGTGGGAGCTTGCAATGAAAGATGAGATAAAATCTCTTATCTCTAATCAAACGTGGGAGCTAGTTGAGTTGCCTACAGAAAAGAAGACCCTACATAATAAATGGGTCTATTGAGTCAAGGAGGAACATGACGGATCAAAGAGATACAAGGTGAGATTGGTGGTCAAAGGCTTTCAACAGAAAGAAGGAATTGACTACACAGAGATTTATTCTCCAGTAGTAAAGCTGACAACAATTCGATCAGTCTTGAGTATTGTTGCAGCAGAGGGGTTGCACTTAGAGCAGTTAGATGTGAAAACTGCCTTTCTCCATGGTGACCTAGAGGAGGAGATATATATGCAGCAATCAGAGGGTTTCTCAATCAAAGGAAAGGAGAAGCTCGTGTGCAAATTGAAGAAAAGTTTGTATGGTTTAAAACAAGCTTCGAGACAGTGGTACAGGAAGTTTGATGGATTTATGCAGAAAAATGGATACTACAAGTGCAATGCTGACCATTGTTGCTATTTTAAGAGGCTGGAGTCCAGCTACATTATTTTGCTACTTTATGTTGACGACATGTTAGTAGCAGGCCCTGACATGAACGAAATCCAGAAATTAAAGAAGCAACTGTCAGCAGAATTCGAAATGAAGGACTTGGGTCCAGCTAAACAAATTCTAGGGATGAGAATTTGTAGGGACAAGCAAAAAGGCACTTTGCAGTTATCCCAAGCAAAGTACATTAGTCAAGTTTTGCAGAAGTTCAACATAAACAATGCAAAGGCAGTTAGCACACCATTGGCTAACCACTTCCGTCTATCTAGCGACCAGTCTCCGAAAACAGAAGATGAAAGAAACTTCATGGCTAATATTCCATACGCCTCAGCCATTGGAAGTTTAATGTATGCCATGGTCTGTACAAGACCAGACATTGCTCATGCAGTGGGAGTTGTGAGCAGATTCATGACGAATCCAGGGAAACAGCATTGGGAAGCAGTAAAGTGGATACTGAGATATCTACAGGGTACTGTTGATAAGTGTTTGTATTTTAAAAGAGGTGAGTTGGCACTACAAGGTTTTGTAGATGCAGATTTTGCTGGTGAGGTGGATCACAGGAAAAGCACCACCGATTATGTATTCACAGTTGGTACTACTGCAGTGAGTTGGGTTTCGCAAAAACAGAAGATTGTTGCTTTATCCACTACAGAAGCGGAGTACGTGGCAGTAACCGAAGCTAGCAAAGAGATGATTTGGTTACAAGGTCTGTTGACAGAATTGGGTCTCAAGCAGGAGAAAAATGTTTTGCACAGTGACAGTCAGAGTGCTACACATCTAGCAAAGAATGCAACATTTCATTCGAGAACGAAGCACATAGGACTTCGTTATCACTTCATCAGATCTCTCTTGGAGGATGGAGTATTAACACTGGAAAAGATCCAGGGCAGCAGAAACCCAGCTGATATGTTAACCAAGACGGTAACTACGGAAAAACTGGAGTTGTGTTCAACTTCAGTTGGCCTTCTAAAATGAAGATGAGGAAGGTAATGCACACCAATTTTACTAAAAAGGAACTGCTCACAGGATGTCTCAAGGTGAAGCCACATTAGTCTCCAAGTGGGAGATTGTTGAAAATATGGAGCCTAAGTTATAGGCTTCACAAATTTCTCATGTGTCAGGCAAAAATTTTCAAATAGTGGCAGACACATATGGCAGCAAATGTTGAAGACTTTGCATGCATGGTAAGCAATTGTTGACAAAGCAATATGGATGGAAAAGGTTTCAAACCATGCAGCTGCCACCGAAAATTTTTTGGAAGAAATTCTTTGCCATGCAAACCAACTTTGTGGAAAATGTTGGATTTGCATTAATGAGGAAGGTGAAAAATTTCCTATAAATTGGAGGCCAAAGCAAAGGAAGAAATGTGCCAAAGTGAGAGCAAAAACAAGTGCAAAAGTGTTGAGTGAAAACACGAGAGATAGTGAGCAAGCACAAAGTGAGAAGCAGTTAGGCTTTCGTTTGTGCAAAAAATTAACGAGAGAAAAATAGAGAGATTGTCTTTGCGTAGGCAAATAAAATACAGAGAGTGTATTTGTTGTACTCCTTTTATCCTCTTGTTGATATAGTAAAAGAATTGGTGTGGGTTTGTGGACGTAGGCACAATTGCCGAACCACGTAAATTCTTGTGTCACTTGCACTTATTATTTTTTGCTACATTTATTTCTTCTCAGTTTAAATTATTCTGCGTCCCACTGATCCTGGCGGAATTAGTAGCGGTCTAATTTCCCAACACACATGGCCAGCCCGGAGGGCTGTGGTTGCGTGTGCTGGAGTTCGCAGGTCATGGAGAGAAGTTGCAAAGGAAGTCGTAAAGACTCCTGAAGAATGTGGGTTACTCAATTTTCCCATGTCACTGAGGCAGGTAAATTTGGAATTTTATACCTTTGATTAGATTTCTTGAGATTACTAGACAAATTCTGATTTTCTT